>NC_135217.1:12240208-12510208 GCF_052324685.1 Brachyhypopomus gauderio
TTCCAGCCTGGCCTAGCTCACATTCAGCGTAACAAAACGGTCAGAGCTCCATCAGCCAAACGGTTGAGCGGGGACGCGTTTCACCTTGCGCTCCGTGTTTTCATCATGCTCAACACCACTGACATTACGAGAGCTTCATACAGTGGCTGCACTGTGGTAATCCAAGAAGCATTACGCTTAGCTGCTTTTCAGGAGTCAGCACATCTCCCCCTTCACTACTGAAGCTGTCAGCAGAAACAAACGGGGCCTAATTAAGCCACCAGCACTGCCGGCATGCAGCCGTAGTGTCTCACTGTTCCGCCTCTCTGCAGTCCTGCCCTCGGCTGCTCTGTGGCGGCCAAGCCCACTGGCAGCGTACCATCGAGAGCTGGAGGGGCGTTACAACCTGGCTTCTGCCCCCAGATGGAGCAGATGGTTTCTCCCGGAGGAGAGCGTCACGTGCTGGGGAGCAAGAGGCAGGGAGGGAGGCCAGAACGAAGCGTGGGGGCTGGAAGAGGCAGAGATAGATGCTGACAGATTGGCGAAGGTTTCTGGAAGCGCCGTAAAGCATGCGGTGAGGCTGGGCCGGCGACGTGGTGAGGAGGGCCCAACGGCCAGCGGCTGCTCTGGAGGGGTTTGGGGGGGGTGGGAGCCTCCAACTGCTTCAGACACAACGACGCTCGCAGTCCTCCACTCACAGAGGAAGTGAGATGTAACATGGCTCCCTGTGGTACAGCATCGCCCTATGAAGCGCACATGCCTAATACAAGCGCTTGATGTTGAGGTAGTGTGTGGCTCTGTTTTACAGTAACCAATCACTGGAGGAATTTGAAAATACATACTCCTGTGAATATGAACACACACACACACACACACACACACACACACACACACACACACTCACTCTGACGTAGTCAGAGAAATGGAGCGCAGTGATATATTTAGCAGGAACACAGAGCGAGGGGCCAATCTCGCCTACGAATCGGAGGTGACCTTGCTAAAGATAACATTACGCGGGAGAACCGCACACACCAGAAAACCCTCCTGTTCAGTTCTTACTTTAACAAAGTCATTCACTGCCGTTTCAGCAGGGCTCACCCTGCTGCGGAGGTTTTAATGCGGATTCTCTGTGCAGTCACTGAATGTGAACCTCGGTGCACTTCTCCTGCCTGTTTGAAATATTTTAATATCATATTCTTGGGTATATGCAGAGGACTGTGGGAATGACCAATCAGATTCAAAACAGCTGTGACAGTGCAGCCAACGAACAGGGCAGGATTTGCTTTTCAACTTCATGTGGTCAATGCATTTCCATGTTATAGTAAAATGTGAGAGCAAACAAGCTCAGAGGTGGACGTCTTGTCTAGAAGGTGATGCCTGTCGTTTACCTGAAAGCAGGTCCCGCTGTGAGTATATGTTACCTATCCATCACAGGGCCAGAGGAAATGAAGAAACCCGAGCCTCTAAACAACAGCGCGTCATCTTTCAGTGCGAGACATGCAGCGGGGGCCTCGTTAAAAGAACACGATGCAGACTTTTAATCAGTCTCTCCACAAGGGATTATAGTTTATGGTCATTCTGTAAATGAACCTGGTTCAGAAATGCTCTGCCCATGTACTCCACAATGAGGTCCCGCTGCAGGGGCAGAGCTACATTACGGAGGAGTTACACCACTCGGGCCTTCCAGGGACCTGAAGGGTACTTTGGAGCACCAGACAAGTGACAGCCACAAATAAGCCACAGGGAGACGTCAGCTGCCAGAAAGTCTTTTAGTCTCGCGCCCGTCACCGGTCACGCAGCGGGAGCTCTCTGTGCCGCACGAGAAGAGTTCAGGACGCGTCGTGATTGATGAGACGGCCATCAGCAGGCCAGGCGGCTGGAGCGAGGCCAGGAGCCGTCATTATTAGCACATCATTTCACACGGTCTTCAAGGTGAAGAGAAGCAGAGTCGGGAGAACGTGTGAAATGCCACATGTCGGTCGTGCCCGGTGCAAAACGTTCATTGGGAGCTTTTGCGATAATGTTCCCACATGGAAACACTTTGTGCACCAAGCACTGTGTTCAAGGCTTTTCAGACCCTTCAGAGTGATCTTGTAACACAGATGCAGATAAGCGACCAAGATGACGGTATCAAACACTGGCTCACTTGCCACAGTTTGGCTAACAGCGGTCTATTACATCACAGGAATGAAGCAGGCACCGGCACCGGGTGTGCGTAGAGTGGTTTGAGGACATGGATACCTCAGCAGGTCGTGCCACTGCTTTGGTTACAGAAGCGTGTCACAAGACGGTTGTGTTACTACAGCCCACCTGGGCACACAAGGACCGGCCCGGCACGCGGCACGTCAGCACGGGCTAGAACACACGCCTCCAGCTGTCTTGCCATCCATGTTCGATTTGGACAGAATATGCGCCAGGGGCAGAGGAGACCCAAACATCTCCCAAGATGCATTCTGAAATGCTGGCCATGGGCTACAGTGAGGAAGTCACCTGACCAGCTGAGGTTTGAATGGGAGTTTTCCGTCACCAAGCTCTTGCAGCTGCAGATCCATGAACGGAGGCCAGTGTGGTACGGCTTTATATGCTTACAGCACAGCCGTGGTTTTCAAAAGGAATGCCTACCCAAGATTCAAGAGATGAGAATAAAATGTAAAATAATGTGCTAAAATGATAGTCTCATACTGTCAGAAATAGAAGCCTAATGTCAGAGCGGTTATTATTTTCCGGAGTTTATTTTTACACCTTGGTTTTTTGGAAGAGATCACTTCCTCACCTCTATTGAGTGGCGAGGGACAAGAAAGTTCTGGATCGTTCCTGCACAGCGCCGTCTGTGTCTCCCCACCGGACTGAAACTCCGGGCCCCCATCCGAGAGCTCAGTAACGACAGCAGGGGTTGCTGGGGGTGGGGGAGGAGCGTCTGTGGGGGAGGAGCGTCTGCTCCTGCTCCTCCAACAGAGGCACGCCATAAAGGAGCGAGAGAGCGTCGGGCTAGGTGTGCCTCGCGGGGACGTCCTCGCAAAGTGCTGCTGGGTTTGCACAAGCCTGTAGGACCGTGGCGCTACAGAGAGATTGGGATATGATGGGTTATATGCCACGCCCTCAGACAGGCCAGATGAATGGACCACCGAGTGGGTCAATATCCTATTTGGAGATCAATTAGCCCACGAACAGCACCGCAAGAGCCACTCCAGTCAAGCAAAGACTCCTTAAGCAGTGAGAGCTACTTGCATATGTACACACAGCCACACGCAGCCACACACAGCCACAATGGCAGCAAGGTAAATCTAGAAAAGCAATGGATGCAGTTTTTTTTCTTTCAGACCTGAGGCTTTTTACATCCACTTACTAATGCTGAATGTTGCACCCATCAAAACTCCCACAGCAAGCACAACAGCCTAGATTAAATGTGGGAGAGAGAAACTGGGTTATGCCTCTACAAATGAAGCTGCTTATGAGAGTCTGGTGCACGTTTCACAGAGGGACTGCAGCGTGTTCAGAGCAGCGATGTCACTTCATGTATTTCTCTTAGAGGCTTCGGTCCTTTGTCTGAACAGTCTGAATAATAGAAACAATCGGAAGTGCTATGAGTAAATGTGGCTAAGTAACTATTTCCGTAGTTGCTGTAAAGCATGATTCCGGATCCTGGTAAAAATCACTTTGACTTAAAACAAAAATGATCTAACATAACATAGTACTGCTTTAGGAAACGTCTGGATGATACAGTGGAAGACACCTGTCTTTTGATGGGAAGGATAAGTGTAGATATTGATGTGAAACAGCTGAATGAAGCAATGAACACAAATCAAACATCAAAGCTACTGTTGGCTACGTCTCTATGGCAGAAGATACGAGCGTTAAGTTGGTCTCTGTGTTACGGGTGGGTCTCCATCTCCATCACCTTCCCTTTCCAGTGGTGGGTCCAGAGGTGCGGAAGCCATCTCGGCTCCAACTGTTACAAGCCAAATCCCCTAAAGTGCTGAAGCAGAGAAGATAGGAGCTTAAACAGAGCAGTGATGTCTGGCCCCACAGCTCCTGCGCTGTTTGGAATTAACGAGGCTCTGTCCTCTGCCCCTCAGCCCCAGAGCAAACGACACCCATTACATTTAGGACGCAGGCCACATTTAGTGCAAGCAGGCTTTTTTTCTTATGGATGGGGACCAATTTGGACTACATAACTATGTTTTCAGGCTCACTGACAACAGTGAGGTCTATCTTATACCATGTGTGTAAATCTCAGTGTACAATTAAATACAAAATAAAAAAATGTACTTCAATCACACCCTCTGGTTCCGTAAGCGGTAATTACAACTGCTACATAAAGTAAAATTACGCAGTGATGTGATTTGAGGACCAATCGCTGAGCTCTCTCACAGCTGTCAGCTGTCATACCTTAGCTAAAGTTAATTCCAAACTGTAAGGATTCCAGTGGCTAGCGTGGTTAATCATAAGGCATGCAGTTTGATTGGCAGTTTGTCAGAAACAATAGGACTTGCACAATAAGGCAAAATAATCATGAGTGGAACATGTACAGTAATCCTGCATTAATGATACAACGGTACAATAGACAAATACTGATGTGGCAAATGAGGTTCTTTGTGGTAGGCTAATCTCTATCACTTCAGCAAATACAGCTTTGTACAAAGCCTTCTCTCTCTGTTTCTCTAAAACCAACAGAGAGAGAGAGAGAGAAAATTTTTTTTACATTTGACATTTATGGCATTTGACATTTATGACATTTGCTCTTATCTAGAGTAGTTTACAGAAGATATTTGTTTTCCCACTGCGAAATAGTTTATCCTCATTGCTTGTACATATCAGCTTGAGTGTAAAAGATTCCACCTAGCTAAGTCACTGATAGAGTCAGAAACCAGTAAAGAAAGTTTACTCACCAATGTAAGTGAGTTATCTCTGGACTTTCATTTTGGTTTAAGCTTAGGATTAACATGGCTTAGGCAAATGGTTCATCAAGTAATTTTTTTAATGGTTTTAAAAGAAAGAGGAGTGTGTGTGCGTGTGTGTGCGCGCGTGTGTGTGTGTGAGAGAGAGAGATTCACCTGCCTGCTGTATTAGCAGTCTTACTGCTGACTCCTTGCTCTTGGCTCTAGGCCAGCCCACAGCCACCATGCTGCAGCGTAATTGGCAGAATACAATTTTCTCCCATCATCCTCCATCAAAACGAGAAGCACAGAGAGGGCAGGAGCCCGCGCAGGGCAGCGAGAAGCCGGCCGCAGCCTCCGAAGGAGTGCAACAAACCACACAGCAGGTGACCCAGCCTGAGAAACCACCAAGCAACATCCTACCACAATGAACAAAAATAACCTACCGAAATGATCTACAAAAACCCAACGGGAGGTCCCTGGTCTGAAGCATTTCGGTTTGTGAAAAACACCCCTTAATGACATTCACTGGGTAACAGTTCCTCCACTTCATCAGTACCTTCAGAATGAAGAACACAGAACGAAGAGGAATGGGGAGAAAGGCCACAGCGGACGCTTAAGGGAAGTGAGACACGGCGAGCGAGAGGCCGAGAAAGAGACGACTACGTGTGTTGCAGGAGCCCCACCGCACTGGCAACAGCAACAACAAACAAGCAAACAAAAAATGGTGAGCGATGAAGACGGTGCTGTGACAGGACACAAAGAACCAGAGTGTCGCCCGCTAAGTTGAGGGGGTGAATGTGAAGTTGTCCGACAGAAAACGTTCTCTTTGTCTAAAGAGTGCAGGCGTACAGTAGCATTACACACTATGAGGACCAAAGAGTGCTGGTTGCTCATTTTGGGAGGCGGTGATAGGTTGTGGATCTTTCCGTCTGACAGACTGCTATGTGAAGTTTAAAATACACTTTCACTGCTATGCCTAGTCACTGCAATGTCTGGTCATTGTTTGAGGTATCGCTCTTAGTCAGGTGCACACAATACACTTCCAATTCACTTTATTATAAATTCAGAAAGGATCCGTTTTAAAATAATACCATTTGGGCCAGTAGCACTGCTACATGGAGGATGCGTTAGGCTGGGGACACACTGACCCAAATATCAGCCATTGGATGCCGTTAGGCCATTGTTTGTCAGTGACTGAGCTGCCCATACTCGGTGGACTGTGTTCCACGCTGTTGTATTGTTGTGCCAACTATCTAGAGAACAGGTGGAACATTTCTTGTTAGCTTGATGCTATTATGTGCAATTTTATGGAAGGAAAGAGCTCACTCAAGAAGACATGGGAGTTACTCAAAACACAGCGCATTCGTTATAAGAATCCTGCACCTCCGGGAAGCAGCGGTTTCCTTTCAGGTTGTGTTCTCCTGCGCAGGTGTGGAGTGTTCATAGGCTGCGGTCTGTCTGCTGTGTTGGGGCGTAAACACACTGGTGAGGAGGGGCAGCGGGGAGCTAACAGAAGGTGATCGTTCAGTCGCTCAAGGCTACCGTTAGCTCTTCCGTTAGGCCCTAACATTACTCAGGTCATGCAGGTTGCTGGTTGTATTGTGGTAACCTATCTAAGGCGAACAGCAACCACTTACGTCACATACAGTAAGGTCATCTAACAATGACTTTACAAATGACTTATGCTCTGGTTGTCCTTCGGAGCTTAGTTTCTGAGAGGAGACTACAATT
Organism: Brachyhypopomus gauderio; assembly: GCF_052324685.1. NCBI lineage: Eukaryota > Metazoa > Chordata > Actinopteri > Gymnotiformes > Hypopomidae > Brachyhypopomus > Brachyhypopomus gauderio. The sequence goes on from NC_135217.1 coordinate 12,246,799, forward strand.
AAGATGCACTTAAACCTTTAAATGTGCTGACTGGCATTTCTCATTCAGCTCTGCTGAGTCAGAGGTTTGAAACTGATATTCCTATTTTTTGTTGATAGTAACATAACATAAGCTACAAAACTCAAGAAAACTCCCAGTTGAAAAAAATCTGTTTGTCTGTGTCTCCTATGGAATAGGAAGAAATTGTTTTGCATACCATTACCTCAGACAACCCCATGACCTCCTTCCGTGGCCTTTGAACTTGGGGCTTTTCTAAAGAGCACATGGCCTCATTTCGCCTGGACATACCTTTAAAAATAAGACACCCCTATCATCAGTCCTCGTGGTTTTGCAGGACAACCACTGAGTGGCGCGGAACAGCATTCCAGCTATGTGTAGTAGCAGTCACTGCATCACCTCTAATTATCTGAGGTCACATTTAGTCTGTCATGACTTGGCAACTCAGCCTTATTCCTAGACAAGGTACCACTGTGATTCCTGCAATGTTATTGACAGAAGCAGTCTTGCCTTGCAAGCGCTTTTAGGAGTCCAGATTACTCAAGTAGAAACAGAAGCGTGTAGACACTTCCCCTTATTCACTCTCCATGAGAAAGTGAACTTAATATTATTCATATTATTATATTATTAATTCATGTTATTTGTTTACCTCAGATGATCCTTTAACAAGTGAATGCCCTGCTGAGGAAGAACAAGGAGACACCTTAAGACCTATAACCACTGTCTCTACCTTTGGCAGTGATTGATTAATTACAGTAAGTCTATTATTAAGGAAGGTGGTTTCCAAACCCTACAGGTCTCTTAGTGGTGCAACCAGTTCAACGAGTCAGTACTTCGGCCAAATAATCAGCCACTGTAATGAGGAATCAATGCGGCTTTGCTGATTATGTTCTTGGAAAAGAGCCCCTAGATGTACTGACATATTTTAGTCACTGACACTTCCAGGGAAGACGAAGGTGTGTCTCACAACACAAGTGATGATGTAAGTTTTGGGTTTAGTGGGACCTTTTGCCTTGGGCATTGTTCCTTGCATTTCCTTGCCAACAAAGCACTTTGATTTCCGCTGCCATGACATATTACATAGAAAACCAATTTAACAGGTGACTGACAGAAATATAAAGTGACATTCTGAGAAAATAACAAGGAAGAAATTTGACAGAAAATGGGTCAGAAGATACAAGCGCCACACAATAAAGCTGTACTAGGACACAGGTGTAGGTGACTACATTGTGCCCATTGTGTAGCCCAGAAAGTGTAGAAGGTTCCAGTCATACCCTTACATTAAAAAAAAGAAAATTAGCTGTACTTCACATGAATTCAATTGACTTTCACATTTAAATCGTATTTAATTGTACAGTACGGTTAAACATTATTAAGGCCCACTCATTAGTAGAACAGCATACATCACCCTGAAGCTACCTTTACATTTGAAATGTACCTTTCTCGGTGCTGAGGGGAGGCGCGGGGGAGCTAAACACTGTCCGGGAGTTGTTGATATAATCCGCTGTAGTCGGTGTGGTTGAGTTTTTCGGCGGTGATGTTAAAAGGGGGCTTGTTAAATTGTGTATTCCAGTGGCGAGTGTTGTAGTTACGCTTGCGTCCCTAAGCTTAACTGTTGGGTCCATTGTTTTGGGTGAGGGAGCGACTGTGGTTGTCACCAAAGAAGACAGCAGTTGGTTGGTTTTACTAATGGTCCTACTGTCCGCTGTTGTGATGAATGGAGAAAGAGTGTAAAGTAATCTGGGGTCCTCTGCCTCCTCTGGTAAGTGGTTTGGGATGGTTGTGGCACTGAAAAACTCCAGCTGGTTATCCAAAACAGCACGCGGGTGCCTTGCGACAGGAGACTCATTCTTATCGTGCACGCGGAGCGCATGAGACAAACCAGTTGTGCATAAGAACAAGAGTAACTCAAAAACTGGAAATACTAACATTCTGGAGCGCACACGAGCCATTTTCTTATCGTAGCTCCCATGTGAAACGTTTAGAAGTAATTCCTTTGTTGGAAAGCTCACAATCCTGACGAATGTCTCCACTTGCGACTGGTGCGCTGCGCTCAAAGCTTTCACTCTGACAGTTCTCACCCTCGTCTTACTACCAACACTGGCCGAACCAATCACAACACAAGGCACGTGCTCGTGGAAGACAGACGTTCTGCTACACCAATTACAAGATATAAAGGAGGAGTCTAAAAATTTATCATTTAAATTGTCTTAGTGCTCAGATTGAAAAGGAAACAGCAAAGTAAAACATTTTGTAACATAATTTATAATATTAAAAGGACGGAACAATTCTTCGACATATATATATATATATAAATATATATATATATATATATATATATATATATATATATATATATATATATATATATATATATATATATATATATATATATATATTTATAAATATAAATATAACTAATATATTTTATGTTATAAAGTATCACAGCGAAACCGAAGAATAAACGAAGCTTAATAACGAGCCATTGACGCTATGGTTATATGTGTTCTAAGCTTTTGTTAGTCAGCGATGAAAATGTTTGTCAGCGACAATCAACCACTAAGCGGCATTCCGTGAAAAAATATTGTAAAAGAGTTCGAATAATATTGCAAAAGCAGAGGACAAAACGTCATTGGTTTAGAACTTTTTTAGAAGTAAAAATAAAAGTTCTTCATAACTTAAATTGGAATTTTTCAGAAACACTTCGAATATTTAATTTTCATTACAATTTAAATTCCACTTTAAAAATATTTTTCAACCTGTAACCTTTTACAATTGTTCAACTGAGGGAAAAGCATATGAATTACCATTTACATACGTTTTGTGCAAATACTGTACATTTAATTGTGTGCAATCATTGATCCTTAGCTCCCTCTAGTGGTAGCAAGCCTTCAGTTCCATTTAGAGTTGGAATGTTACACCGGAGCTGAGGGTGACGTTAGGATCACGTTGAAAGAAACACAAGAGAATTCAGAGGAAACTGAAGAATACTGAACCTTAAAGCACCCCAGAAAATCGCATTTTGGAACATTTGGTTCCAAAATAACATTGTTCCTTATATTGTACCAGCAAAATGAGTCCTTTAGTCCGTTAGGGATAGTTTCATTAAATGACAATACAGTACAGATGACAGTATTTATAAGGGACATTGTCTTCAAACTCAACAGAAGCCTTTTTAAGAGATGCGATCATAATTATTAGGACAAACTGGAACTGGGTGGAAAAGCAAAAATGGCCACATTTTTCAAGCAGCAGTAGTAGTAGTAGTATTATGTGGTAGCAATAGCAAAACACTGTCTGACTGATGTGAAGACAGTGTGCTATGTTTATGCATTGGCCACTATCTCTGGCAGCCATTAAGGAAGGCAATGACGAGTAAGAAGTATATGAAGGTATGAAACATACTGATAAGAGAGCGAGAGAGAAAGAAAGAGAGAGAGAGCATATATTGTGCTTATACATATATGAGACATTATAAAATAATGTATTCTATTCTTTGGGACTATATATAGTTTTATATTTTATATTATATTTTATTATAAACTTGAAGGTGTGTTAAAGTGGACAGGAGGAAGGGGAACTGTGCACATGAGAAAGGGGGAGGAGTATACCAAGAAACAATGACAGAGAGAGAGAGAGAGAGAGAGAGAGAGAGAGAGAGAGAGAGGGGAGGGAGAGAGAGACAGAAAGAGAGAGAGTATGAGAGAGGAGGGAGAGTGAGAGTAAGGGAGAGAGAGGGAGGAGAGAGAGAGAGAGAGAGAGAGAGAGAGAGAGAGAGAGAGAGAGAGAGAGAGAGAAAGATAAGAGGAAAGGAAGCTGGAGAGCACAATGCTCCAGCAGTGTCTGTGCTCTAAGTCACGGTGTCTCTGTGTCTCTGTCTGTCAGGGAAGTGAGGATCTCAGCACAGGAGTTTGGGGAGAGACAGGACCTCAGTGTGGGAGTGAGGAGAGACAGGACCTCAGTGTGGGAGTGAGGAGAGACAGGACCTCAGTGTGGGAGTGAGGAGAGACAGGACCTCAGTGTGGGAGTGAGAAGAGAGACAGGACCTCAGTGTGGGAGTGAGGAGAGACAGGACCTCAGTGTGGGAGTGAGAAGAGAGACAGGACCTCAGTGTGGGAGTGAGGAGAGACAGGACCAGCGCCAGAGTGAGGGCACCAGCGCCTCCCCAGCCGGACCGCTCCACTTGCTCCTCTCGGACCCCAGAAATGAAAAGCTACATCGTGGAAGCTCTGTCGGGCTTCCTGTTTGAGTATGAGACCCCTCGGCAGGTGCTGGTGAGGAACCGCAGGGTGGGCATTGCCTGCAGGATCATCCAGCTGGGCGTGCTGGCGTACATTATCGGGTAAGAGACCTCCTGCCTCCCCTTAACAAAACACCCACTATAGGTCAAAAAGGAGCGAGTGGAGAAAGAGTAAGGGACAAATCTCGAACATGTCTGTGCACGTCTGGAGAAGATAAACTTCTGGGAATGCAAGGCAGCTCACTGTGATGCATGAGAGGTTTTGTTTTGTTATTTTTTTATTAAAGCTGTGGTATCCTGCTGCACTGAAGAGAAGTAAACTTTTAGTTCTTAAAGAGACGTTTAAACTTATTTGCAGGAGAATGTTAACACTGGCAGACAGTTAGCAATGCAGTTTTGTTTCTCAGAAACATCTCCATCACTTCTCGTGAGTCAGTGTTCGGATTCCACAGGAGAACAGCCATAAAACTTGAGTTCAAGGACAGGATGCGTTTGCACATTGTCCACGGAAACAACTTCAAAGAACAAAAGAACAGGAGGTTTAAAAACAGGAGGTTTTAAACTGTGGCATGCTTTGTTAGTATTCTAAAACTATGATTATGGTACATAGCATCTAACAACCAAGGAAAAATAAAACTTTATAGCATCTATGTAAGGTGACACAACACGGAAACCTGTGATAGAAGGAATGGTATTTGTCACTGGTCACAATTAAATCTAGAGATTAAGATCTTAGAAATTACACTGCCTTACAGGTTTGAGAAGATGATTGTAAAGTGACAGAAAAAAGATTGCAGGGAATGGTAATTGTTGAAAGTTGTTATTAGTAATTATTCATTATGATTAAATAGTAAGTTTTGAAATCAGAGGCTGAAAAGACCCCTAGAAGGGGTATGGGGTGTGAGCCATGCTAACAGACCCTCCATTACGACGTTCCATTCAGAAAAGACATAGTCCTTGTACCTGCGAGTACGGGAAATATTACAGTAATGAGCGGTCCTTTGCATATACAGAGAAGAAGAGACAGTGGCATTGTGTTGTCACACATCACCTGGAATCTACACAATGTCACAAGTCAGACTGCTGAATGTATGTAAACTCAAATTTCCTCCACCATGTCTTTGTCATAATTCTACAGATGTGTTCTCTCTCTTCCTCTCTATCACTAATTTCTCTCTCCCTCTCTCTTGCTCTGTTCTCTTACTCTGTCCCTCTCTGTTCTGTCTCTCCTCTCTCTCTTTCCTCCTTTTGTTCTCTCTTTGGGTATATATGTGCTCAGGCATGGGTTCCAAGTGCACGCTTTCTCCTTCACGAGTCAATAAGGCTTGAGTGCCCTCCTGAGTCTCTAAGGTGGAGTCTCAAATGATTCAGTGGCCTTGTCTTAGGGTTTAGTTCTCACAAGAAACGTAATATAAAAATAATAATACATGCCACTCATAGTACCTGGGTTTGAGACGGTGGGTCACTGTTGTCAACTTTTGCCATGCTCTCAGTCTACAAATACCCCCTTATTTCCTCTTGCCCATTTATTTTGAAGCAGACACCTATTTTAATGCAAACAAACAGCTCATTCCCTCCTGGATAATGTTAAATTATTTAGTGCAGTTGAAATGTTTCTGTACCATAAACAATTGATAAAAATAGTGCATGATAAAGTTTCCTTTCAATTATAGTAATGGATTTGAATCAAGTGCCCACTGATGAAGAAATAACAGGCCAGTTTGGTCTGTGATGATGATGGTGTTGATGATGTTGATGATGGCGATTCATATTGATATTAACAATAATTGCTTACTCTGCACTGGTGATATTCTTTTGTATAATATAAGTATGCACCCATATATAGGCTACACATGTATAGTTGCGCGCGCACACACACACACACACACACACACACACACACACACACACACGCATATTTGTATTGGGCAGTTTTATGACTAGTCTATTTTTATTTTAGTTTTTATGTTTCCTATCCATTGTGTATTCTGTGTCTTGCATGTTTACTGCTGGAGAACTCTAATTTCCCTTTCGAAGTGTTAATAAAGTTATCTATCACAATGAAAACTATTACTACTACTACTACTACTACTACTACCACATTGGTAATTAGTGCATTATCATGAAAAAAATCATTATCATGATATTTTACTAGCTTATTCATTTATGGTCTTAAAGATAACTCTTTAAGTGTGAGAGAGGCAGAGAGGAGGTGGGGGTGGGGGGTGTTAAGAGGATAGGACAGATGCTGACCCAGATAACAATCAAACTCTCCTTTATCGTTATTCCACAAGACACACATTTCTCTTCACTGACTGCTCGCTCCTGTTGGGCAGGCCTGTGAAAGGCTTTAGTGGTAGTGGGCAAAATTTAAAAAATCTATTTTATATGTCATAGATGCATTTAGAATATGCTATTATTAATATATTATTGTATATATTTTTTAATATATGTAATTGCTTGTTTTGGATATTTGGTATATTACAAATGCTTGATCACTGCAGATTTCAAAGCAAAGCAAATTTCAAAGGAAAAGCAAAGCTCCAGCACCGTGATTCTTACAGCATTATATAACTACATGCTTCAAAAACCTAAATGATTTCAGAAAGGAACAGATACATTATGAAAGGAAAGGTTAAATTAACTTTCTGTGAAGCCATCTTATAATAGTGTTTCCTCTATGAAATTGGGTTATCAGTATTGAGTTTCCTTTGACGTCAGTGATCACAGGCCAATATTTATGCTGTTTGATATGGCAGATACACGCACATAAAAACACACTTTTCTGTTTCACTGTTAACCTATAAAATTTTCACTCTGTAAAATCACACATGCACGCACGCACGCACACACACACACACACACACACACACACACACACACACACACACACACACGATCATGAACATGTACATACACACTCATGAACATGTACAAACACACACCCTCCCATACATGTACACACACTCATGAACATGTACAGACACACACACACTCATGAACATGTACAGACACACCCTCCCATACATGTACAGACACACATAATCACGCTCATGTACAGACACACACTCATGCACATGTACAGACACACACAATCACGCTCATGTACAGACACAGACTCGTGCACATGTACAGACACACCTTCATGCACATGTACAGATACACACTCATGCACGTGTACAGACACAGACTCGTGCACATGTACAGACAGACACTCATGCACGTGTACAGACACACACTCGTGCACATGTACAGACACACACTCATGCACGTGTACAGACACACCTTCATGCACATGTACAGATACACACTCATGCATGTGTACAGACACAGACTCGTGCACATGTACAGACAGACACTCATGCACGTGTACAGACACACACTCGTGCATATGTACAGACACAGACTCGTGCACATGTACAGACACACACTCATGCACGTGTACAGACACACATAATCACACTCATGTACAGACACACACTCATGTACATGTACAGACACACAATCACGCTCATGTACAGACACACACTCATGCACATGTACAGACACACCTTCATGCACATGTACAGACACACATAATCAAGCTCATGTACAGACACAAATTCATGCACATGTACAGACACACACAATCATGCTCATGTACAGACACACACTCATGCACATGTACAGACACAAACTCATGCACATGTACAGACACACACAATCACGCTCATGTACAGACACACACTCATGCACATGTACAGACACACACTCATGCACATGTACAGACACACCTTCATGCACATGTACAGACACACATAATCACACACATGTACACACAAACACACACATGGTTGCTTCAGGATCCCATAGGGGTCATCAGGAAATTCAACTGTAGGACACTGATAGGCAGGATGCCAGATGTGAATACTGCTTGTTTATGACCCTGTCCTGCTGTCAGCGGCACCATCTTGTACACGGCAGGGCGTCACATGGGTTCATCCACCCGCCTGCAAGCTGACCAACATTCGCACCATCCCAACACACACTCCTACAAAAAATGTTTTCAAACGACTCTTAAAAGGTTCTTTGCTTGGTTATCTGGTACTCAGAAGAACCTTAAATTGCTAAAGAACCTTTTCTTTATATGGATAGTTCATAAGATTTTTAAAGGGTTTTCACATCGATGTCATTATCATAAGCTTAAACAACTAGTCTACTCTTCTTAATAAGCATAACTTGGCATGATCAAATAATGGCACAGGCCTACTCTAAAAATCTTATATATAATCTCCAGTGTATTCATTATTCATTTTATCCTATAATTAAATCGGCACAATGATTTAGCCCCCATTACTCAGAACTGAAATATCAGTCCTAAATAGCTTAACTCAAATAAGCAGAAAAGGGGAATCTATAATAAACCAATCATAGCAAATGCCACAGTTTATGTTGCATGACTCTGCGATTTCATGCTTCATTCTATTTACGTTCTTCCCTTTTTAGTGCTACTAGTTAAAGTGTGTCCAGTGAACAAAAACATCAGTATGTGAGACTGTAGTGATTTTAGAAGTTTAGTGAACCTTTACTTTGCTGTGAATGTTAAAAATGTAAGCAGAGTGATAGAAAATCCATAAACAATGTTAGCTAATGAAGAAATAGAAATATTTAGGCTTAGTTGTCAGCATCCTATGTCCAAAAACTAAAATAAAATACATTTACTGGTACGTTTTCTTTGCTATAGTTAATGTAAACATTCTTCAAAAGGAATATTCTATTTTACCAAATGTAATAAAACCTCGTTTTAGCCTTTTAATGGATAATTGAGATATACCATAAATGAACTGATAATGTGCAGTAATTAGTCACAAGCTACAAGCAGTTGTATTTGTGTAATTTAGATTGCTTAGTGTTATTTAACACAATATTGTCACGTTGTGGGGGGGCCCCCTGCCGGTCGCCCCCGTTTACAGCGGCAGATGTCCTGTTTTTTGGTCACGTGATGTTCGTCCTTCAGGTGGGCGGGACCCGTGATCCGTCTCACCTGAGGGTCGTTTGCTCGTCTATATATGTCTTGTCTTTGTACCAGTTGACTGCTGGTTATTATTTCCTTAATCTGGATCTATGTCACGGGTATTTGGTTTGCGCACTTTCTATTAAACCATCCTCTTTCCTTGAGACTTGGCGTGATCGCTTGCTCGATTGCTCACACTGCCCGTCACAAATATATCGTTATGTGTAAAACAAGCTTTGATTTGTTGGACGGTTCTGGAAAGCTAAATTCTTCTGACATATTTATTAACAACAGTGATAGTGGTAAAGCCTTGATATTGGTTGTTGGAGGAAACAATTAGGGATCCATGAAGAACATTTTAAGCAGACATTCAAAGAACCTTTTTTTTTAAGTTCTACAAAGGTGAAAAACCAGAAAGAGTTCTTTTAAGAACCTTGTTAAGAGCTCTTTACAGAACCAAAATTGGTTCCTTGTGGAACCAGCCAAAAATGGCTTTTTTAAAGAATCATTCATTTAAAGGTTCTTCAAGTAACCAAATGAACTGGCCAATTGGCACCTTTATATTTAAGAATGTATTGCACACTTTTAGCGTGTGTTTGTGGGGGGTATTGACCAGATGAATCCTTGCCTCCTGTTCACCAAGCCACACATTCTTCTCGTTTGGGCTACATGAAAGTTTAGACTCAAGTGGAGTTGAAAGGCTCTGGGGTTTGTAGCTCTGTACAGGTGTGTGGGTTCGCTTAAAGGGCCCATTTTCATTTGACCATGAGTGTGTTGTGAACATTCCTGGCGCCGAACCCCCAAAGATTGCGGGATAATTGTGTATTGTGAGAAAGTGTATGTCTCACTGAAGCTACGTTTCTGAACATCTTATTTGTGTCTGGCATTCATGTTTTACAAATTTGTGTTCTGTCTGTCTGCTTGTTGTGTTTACTCACTGAATGAAAGTTCAAGGTTCAAGGAGACTTTATTGTCATTCACATCACATGTGGTAAATGAGATGGAACTAAATTTAGAACCCAAAGTCCCAGTTTTTACCCCAAATAGCAGCAGTACAATAAAAAATATAATAGAATTAAACAAAATAGAATAAGTAGAATTTAAAAATCTGTAATAGATAAATAAATCCTAAGAATTGTTCAAGTGTAAAAAATTGACTATGGGTAAAGTGTCTTGTGTAAAGTGAAGTGTTTATCACTGGATTTAGGACATGCTGGCTGATACACAAATATTTATTTTTGATGCTGATGTCACAGGCCTGCTTGTGGCAGCCGTTTCTCGCTCTCTCTCTCTCTCTCTCTCTCGCTCTCTCTCTCTCTCTCTCTCTCTCTCTTTTCCTCCACTCACCCCCACATCTCTTTGCCAATAGCGCACAGTCAACTCACTTCCTCTTATTATTATATATATTAATATTATACTTGCTAATGTCAGCATTAGCGTATACTTTTAGCCTAAGCATTAGTTTAGCATTAGCATCAGTGTTTGCAGGAAATTCTTTGATGACTTGCCTGAAGGAAGGAAAAATGAAAAAGATAGTAGCTGACCAGAACAGAAAATTTCAAAACATGTAATAGAAGTGGAGAAAGGCAAGATCAACTCTCTGAAATCAGTCAAATAAACATCATCAGTGACTGCTTCTTCATCATCTACTCATAGATTAAGATGATGAAGAGGAGATGAAAGGAGATATGGTGTTCCAGGGCAGGGGAAGAACAAGCCAATATTATCTAACCAAACGTACAGAAGAGTTTTAAGTTGTATGAAGCCCCATACCGAAGCATCATTCAGAGGAAGCAGAGAGCAGCAAAATACTGAAGAAAAAAGAATGAACCCTGTCAGAAAAAGCAAAGCAACCATGAACAGTAAAGGGAAATCTTCAGATCAACAAGAGTCACAGTGACTGCAGCATCACAAGTAAGGCAGATACAGTTTACACAGCCTGTGTAATGCCCCTAATAAAGACTCTATCCATCCAAGATAAGCTACAACACGTCGTGGGTCTGAAAAACAAACCCTGAGCTCAGATGAAAGAGCATAATACAAATGCTTGAAACTCTAGACTAACAAAAGGAGAACAAGAAATCTGTCTACATGCAAGCTGTCATATTACCACAACCTCCACCTACACCTGTGATGAAGGTCAGAATATGGACATGCAAGTTACACTATACACACACACACACATACACAAGTACATGATTACATACTGAATCACACTATACGCAGCCCTTCTACTAATCAGAATGACATGTACTAAATCATAATGTTCTTTTGTAATCTAAATGACATAAGCAAAATGGCGTAATTTCTCTCACAACAGTGAGATTGCCAAAGTCAAAGCTGTGGACCGACCCAACCATCACAGCAATAATATTAAAAAGCAGTCAGTTCAATGAACAACAACAGCACTACTCTCAATCCCAACAATGACAATGGCAAAAGTATTATGATACTGTATTATAGTGGCACTGTGGATATAGGGATACCACGAGAATTCCATCTCATGCAAACACCTCCATCTCAACTGCCAACTTTGACATGAACATCTGAGGAAGAACATGCCATCTTTGTTGGGGTAAACTCTCACACCCTGCCTTTCCTTATAGACACAGGAGAAAATTACTCCTGCAAAAACAAGCTTATACCAAATGTAGAGTTAACTTCTGAATTCATATGGATAACTACCCTCTTAGAATGTCCTCAAGTTGTTTGCTTTGCCAAACCACAAGCACTGGTAATACAAAATCAAATAATAATGGCACCTCTCTTGTATGCACCAGCATCACCATTTAAAATTCTTTGTATGTAAACATAGTATGTGCAAGTAATACCAACATTGTGCAATGCCTCAGGCCTCAAAGTGTCATGCAAACAAAATCCTAATTATCCTAATCTGGGTATGTACCTACTTTCACTTGAGTCATAATGTCCACGCATACTGGTTTGAAATAACAGGAGACACTAACAGGAGAAAGTTATGAACAAAATAGAAATACATGCTTGAAATGCCATCTTGAATATCTGACACCAACTTCATGACTCTTGCATTGACTCAAATGATTCACAAGATAAATACAGTCAGCAATGTTAAGAATATTGGGAGAAAATGATAACCCTAATGAAGTTCGGAGATGGCTGAAAACTTTAATCAGAACCTAGGCATAATGTATTTGAAGATGAAGCTTGAAGCAATGTCTCTACCAGACATTACTATGGCTGTTTAAAAGAATGAAACTGACTCGATGAAGGGCTAAGATCATGTGTCCTCTGACCTATGGGAGCTGGGAGTGAAACCATTACCACAGTCAAAAGAAGCCCAAAGAAGGCAGAGAGGCCACCATCAATGCATTATCAGTTCTGCAGGAGTTCTGATTCCCACAGGTAGCAAGTGCAGTAAACCTACCCAGTAAAACCACTTGGAATAAGGAAATGGAGGAGGCTACAAGAATTAAGAGCCATTAACGAGCTTGAATATCCTGTTGTACCTGATGAAAACAAAAATTCTGCTCAACATCCCAGTGGACACCAAATTCTGCACAGTTGTGCATCTATATTCTGCATTCTTCACCATTATATTATACACCATCAAAGGTCTGGGACTTTGAAGTAGATGAACATTCGTGCATGGTTTATTTTGACTCAGCGTACGATTACAGCGTATTCAACACTTATGCTGCTATATGGGCATCAAGAGTATTCCGTACTGCTGCCAGCCCTGTTACCCACTTGAATGAAATTCAGGAATGAAAGAATAAGTAAAATTTAAGAACTACATTCATGAACCTAAGCAGCTAGCAGTAATGAAATGTGTAGCTCACAATACTGTAACGTCTCTACAAGGGGCAATAATGCAGTGGATCTGAATGGCTAAAATGACATCAAAGCATAGGACAGATTCTATAAGTCAGGGGTACTCAACTAAAGCCGGGGGGGGGGGGGGGGGGGGGGGGGGGGCTGGTGGCGAACGTAACACTCGTGACGGAGTGTTTTTTCAATAGCCCTGAAATAAATGCTCCGGTTTTTTTTTTGGTCCGCATCCAGTTAATCAGGAATGAGATTGGGTCCGTACAGGACTGCGTTCGGGTCCGGATCCGGACCGCGGTCCGCCAGTTGAGTACCCCTGCTATAAGTGGTTTCAAGTTGTGAAAGTCAAATCTAATCATCTTACCCTGTCTTGTCTGACTGACAAGGACTGCTCAAGCTATGACAAGCAGTCGGTCCTCAAGAGATATGGAGGATGCTATGTGTGATATGTATGGTTGAAAAAGATTGGTTCAGAGTACTTAAACAGGAAAGTGGTTTGTCCGAAACTATCATACTTTTAGTATTTTCACCCTATTTGCTACCCACAACTGGTCATTCTATCTATATGCAGAATCATCTTGTAGATACTAATTGCATTTACATGCCTGTGTGTTTACTGAGCAATGACAATAAAGTTAAATCTATCTATATTTGCAGAAACACATTGTGCACAAGACATTTCAGTCCCAAATAAATTATATTCTGAGTACATCAGGCCCATCTGAACATATCTACACCACAATTATGTACAGACGGTCACCAAATACTCAGTAAGGGATGATTTGGAATACCCATGAGAGTCATTTTGGACAATCTGTCTGGCAAAACTAGGTATCATACACAATCTCTCCTGAGTGCACCAGCCACAACTGGCAGAACTGGTGGAGAGAGCAAATGGAACAATCATATCAATTAATTTGACTTCTTCTGAATTACATACTTACACAATATATTCATGTATTTCTATGTTTCATAATGTGACTTGAGAGGGAACGCCAAACGGAACTATGCAGGTGTGTGAGCCAAGTGGCCTTGAGCACTGGGGATCGAGCTGAGCTATCAGGGGAAGATGAGGCAGACGTGCGCTGAGACACAAGACAGAGCCAACGAAACTTAATATCTGCTCCAGCTCGTGCCAAACTCACAGTACACTTGTAAGAGTGATATGTGTTAATGTTGAGGGAGCAAAGCACAGACATTACTGAAGTAAGTCTGACCTGAAATGCAAGTTCCATCTGCAGTAGCTAACCAGGGGACCAGCTGGCAGCCAATGGAAACAGTGATCATGAGAAAATTCTAGCAAGCTAATAAGACATAGCGGGTTATACCATAACATTTGGGGTATTTATGAGTAAGATAAATAATTACATATTAGCCTTTCCATGTCAAGACTGAACTGGTTCTTGTTACAGAACATGGATTCTTTGTATTGTTTATTCTTGATTTTTTAAATATACTTGTTCTTCAGTTGAATCTAAAGAGAAGACAAAAATCCCTCCACACAGGTTATATGCTAGTTTCAGAGTCACAGGTTATATGCCAGTTTCAGGGTCACAGTTTATGTGCTAGTGTCAGGGTCACACCACAGTTTGAACTTCAGAAGTACAAAAGCAAATAATTTATGGCTTAAAATATACACTATTCACTAACATACTGTCACTTGCTTCATAAGACTTAATAAACATTGCCTTTCTTGGAATAGCTCTAACAGCTCTGTGTGTCTGCGGTCGGTAAAGTGGCTCTGCTAGACAGCATGTATACGTGACAAAACGGTGTCAGAAACATTAAACGTCCACATGTAAAGACACTTGCTGCTGGTATTCAGTAACACATGTTGACTTGAGGTCTGAAGCACCTCTGACTATTTCATATGATGGTTGTTCAGGGCATGAATCAGAAGTAACTATATTATCACTGGTTCTCGTTCATATGTGAATGTGTTGGGGCTAGAGAGGAAAGTCCCTAGTTCAACTTCAGTTTCTGTTTCTGGATTATTTTGATAAATGCAGCATGGTATTGTATATGATAAACACGGGAGGTGCATGAATGTGGAACTCCCCAGAGAAGAGTTTGAGAGAAGTTTTAACTATGTAGCATAAAGGTATGAGATTCTGAAATGTGTTTCTTTTGAGTTCATGCATTCCAATTTATAATTGTAATTCAAACCTAAACACAAATATTATCACTGACAAGATAACCATGGATATGACACTGGCAGCCAAAGCCACAAAGACATTTTTTTGTAAAACGTCTATAATGGTCAGCAGTGAGTGTTTGAGGCAGAACTTCAACCTACTAAACTACGACTACTAAACTACGACTACTAAACTACGACTACTAAACGCCTCTTGTGTGTCTCTCTCTTGTAGATGGGTGTTCATCTACGAGAAAGGCTACCAGAATGAAGACATTGCCATATACTCCGTTTTGACCAAGATGAAAGGAGTGGGGTACACTCAGATCAATGGAGTAGAGAAGATCTGGGACATGTCTGACTATGTCTTCCCTGAACAGGTACATCTGTCAGAGCTCGGCCCCGCCTTAATCAATGTTAAGTAAACATACAAAGGAAAGAAAATAAAGAGGTTTATTTTGATGTTTCTATCTGATGTACTTGTATACCTATATTTTCCAAGTGAAATTTGTTGATACTGTAGAATTCTTCTTTTTAAATAAGTTCTCAAATTCCTCATATGTCTCAAAACTTTCATATTCCCTGTAATGTAGCTTCAGGAGAAAAAATATACCTTCGATACCTTCAATAGCTAAACAATAAGCCTCTTTGAAAAATTTTAGAACCATGATCTGACTTACCTTAGTACATATGATAATAAACATTTCAGATAAGGAACGTTTGCTTTTGAGATGTGTCATTATGCCAGCATGGTGAGTCTCCACCTATGTAAAGCCAGGCCTGACCGAGCGACTTGCACACTGTGAACAGTAAATTAGCCTAAATAGATGAAAGATAAGTGCAAATAGACAAAAGACATGCATCCCGGACACTCCCTCTGAACAACCAACGGGCACTTAAGAAACCATCTTGTTTGTGGACCCGAAAGACAAATGCTAATTACAATAATGTGATCTATATATATAGGAACACTGTGTATTCAGAATGCATAGAGCAAATTTAAAGTTTGCATTATTATACATTCATCAGAAACTTAATTAGAAATGCCTAATTCCTATATTCACTGTCTATTTTAACAAGGAGGCTTATCTTTATATAGGTGTACAATGGCTTTCTGGTGAACACCTGGCCAGCTGCTCTCTACCCAACTTGTTTCTCACCAAAATCCCACTGCTCACCAGCGGCCAATTTAAGGTGGCAGACCATTTTCTTTGCAGCACTAATACATTCATGGCTGCATTGTGGTTGTGGGTGAACAGACATGGGTACCAATTGTTCAGGCAATTAAATTCATTGTTACCGTTCAAAAGGAATGATCCTAAATGATTAGCATTTAGAGGACAGACTTGCGATAGATGAGGTAATGAAAAGCTCTGATAAACCAATGAGTCCTGTATTTGACGGCATATCTAGCCACCCCAGTCAAGGGCTGGGAGAAGCCACACCAGCACAGACCGGCCAAAACTCAGCACCAAGTTTATATCATGAGTAAATGTATCCCGACAGAAAGAGAGGACAGATGATTAACCAAAACCTTGTGTGCTGATGTAGCTCACCTCTAAGAGCTCACAGAGCAGCTGACAACACCAATGTCATGGGATTGATTCCCAGAAGGCACAAGCACTGCCATACCCATGAATGGAAGTATCTGGATCAGCATGTCAGCCTAATGTTGTAAATGAAGACAAAGCTCATCCAAAAGGCCTCCTGTGGCCTTCTGCACGTCACACATCTGTGCTGGGTTGAGTACGATCTGCAGAAACATCCAGTCGAGTGTGCACGGTGTGCAGGTCTCTTTGTTTACATGCGAGATGCAGCAATGCATGGAGCTCGCGTGCGAGTAACACACAATTGATTCTTCCTGCCACTCCCTACCACAAGTCACCTGCTAAAACAGAAGGGATCTCGTGTACTTTCCCCTGTAACTGCAGTATCTAGTACCACACCTAAAGAGGACAGAATCAGAGACAGAGGAAATGATGCAGTAACTGCCGGATACTGTGTAATTAAAAATTATGAGTAAAAGCCTCGTCCTCCGGGCTCTCTGACTCTCTGTAACTTCTCTCTGATTGCTCTCTCTTACTGCTCTCTGACTTCTCTTTCACTGCTCTCTCTGACTGCTCTCCACTTTACCACTTGAATCCTTTTCTTTCTTTGTCTCTTTTACAGGGCGATGACTCTTTTGTCGTGATGACAAATTTCATCATCACTTTGGGACAAACACAGAGCAAGTGTCCAGAGGTACTATTTTGTCTCTCTCTTGTCATACAGGTGCATAGTTCAGTTGTAAAGTGTTAATACATTGCTTATTTTATATTGTTCAGAATGCAGGAAACACACACACACACACACACACACACACACACACACACACGCTCGCATACACTTTGTATAAAATATGTCACACCGCAAAGCTAAAAAGTCATATGATCACACACTGTCCAAAGTATGCTTTTGGAATGTCAGCAACGGTTATCCATGAGTTGATGATAGAAAATTTTAAATAATACAATAGCTCTACCATTCAACACCTCAATGAAATCACTCCATATCTGCTCTGTTTACTTCATATCTGCTCTGTTTTGACAATGTGCTAGTGTTCAGTATCAAAGCACAGTCAATAAATCACGGACTTCCTACCTCGGAGAAACTTCTTTCATGCCTTCCTCCTCACCACTTCCTTTATGACCTGATGTAAATCCAGCAGCCTGATGAGGTTTGAATCTCTAGCTGTAAGCATCTAGCATCTCTAGCATCCCCATACCCCCACACCCCCATATCCCCATACCCCACACCCCCACATCCCCATACCCCACACCCCCACATCCCCATACCCCCACACCCCCACATCCCCATACCCCACACCCCCACATCCCCATACCCCACACCCCACACCCCCACATCCCCATACCCCCACATCCCCATACCCCACACCCCCACATCCCCATACCCCCACATCCCCATACCCCCACACCCCCACATCCCCATACCCCCACACCCCCACATCCCCATACCCCCACACCCCCACACCCCCACATCCCCATACCCCCACACCCCCACATCCCCATACCCCACACCCCCACACCCCCATACCCCCACACCCCCACATCCCCATACCCCCACACCCCCACATCCCCATACCCCCACACCCCCACACCCCCACATCCCCATACCCCCACACCCCCACACCCCCACATCCCCATACCCCCACACCCCCACATCCCCACACCCCCACACCCCCATACCCCCACACCCCCACATCCCCATACCCCCACACCCCCACATCCCCATACCCCCACACCCCCACATCCCCATACCCCACACCCCCACATCCCCACCCCACCAAAAGGCCTCTGGCACTTGCCCCACTGGCAGACAAGAGCAATTCATGTCAATGTTAAAGTTTACCAAACATTACCAGTTCTTTTATTACTTCAGTCATGGTATTTGTGTTTGTGGTTAAGAAATAGTTTTTGTTTCAGCTTGTTGCCATTCCTGCCACAGCGAGGGGGGGGGGGGGGGGGGGTGAAGATGTCGCAAGGCACCTAACAGACAGGAGCTGTAACCTTTTGCGCCCCGTTGACTGGAAGAGTGGAATAGGCATGTGCTGTCTTGTACCACGTACACAACATTTGGTTTTGCAAGCCACAGTTCTGTTTGCCCATTTCTGTTCGGTTGTCTCCCAATCACAGTTTTGGGAGCAAACTTGAACACACTTGGGCGGATCACTACAGCAGCTGTATTTGCTGTATTTTCAAATTCACTTTATTCCAAACGGTGTCTATGTTGCTGCATCCCAAGCCATGTCAAAAATCTGTTTAACACCTTCTTCTTGTGTTAGCTTTCTGTTAACTATCTCTTTGTTAGCAGGTCGGTGACTCAAATCACTCATTAGAGACCCTAAAAACAAATTATTGATCATTCATTTGGTTTCTTACCTCTTGGTGGTCCCCTGGGCCTTTCTATTGACAGCATACACAACACTTATACACAATTCTAAACTGGAAATGTCTGCCATTCCTTGTGGTGTGAAAATATACTAATATTACGAACTAAGTTAGTTATCTTATGTGTTTTATGGAAATAGTTGTTTATTTTTATTACTCATTGCTTATGACTGAATGGTAAAATGGTGCAGGAACAGCAGACACTGTGAATCTCTTGAGCAGACCCATATAGCAGGTGGGCACAGATATGAGTAATAGCTACTGTGTTTCAATGTTACTTGTTCATAAACAAATTCTATTCCTCAGGCTTAGTGACTTTGCTTAGCTAAAAGAATCTCTCATGCCGAACGATTTAGACATTTAATAATTTATTTTCATATCTGAAAGGAGGTGTAATTAAAATGACACATTATTAACAGGTGAGTTAATAGGTTATTTAATATCCAGGCAAATGTCTCAACAGCTTTACATATCACTGTCTTTCTTTGACACGTGTTGGACATTTCATAGTATACCATAATACCATATATTATAATTCAAATTTGCATTAGTCTCCTAAAATATACAAATATTTGACTACATTTGAATTATAATCAGATGAACTGATAAAGAGTTATGTAGGGACGTGCCAACTTCATTCATTTAATTCAGTATGCAAAGACCCTAGTGTGTGTGTGTGTGTGTGTGTGTGTGTGTGTTTTTGTTTCAGTTGTCAGACCCGAAGAACAACTGCGTTTCGGATGCTGACTGCGAGAGGGGTCAATTTAAACGTACAGGAAATGGTAAAGCGTTGAACAAAACATCCCAATGCAATTTGGGACAGTGTTTGTCTGTGGGTGTTGTGTGTGTGTGTGTGTGTGTGTGTGTGTGTGTGTGTGTGTGTGCGTGTGTGCGTGTGTATGTGTGTGTGTGTGTGTGTGTGTGTGTGTGTGTGTGTGTGTGTGTCTGTAAGAGAGAGAAAGAAAAAGAGAAAGAGAGAGAGAGAGAGATTAGCTTGAGAATAGAATTATGCGCCACTATAAAACTCAAAAATAAAATTCTGTTCTATTCACAAACATAAGTTAAACATATAATTTGTGTTAACCGAGTTTTCTGTTCTCACAAAGTGCACCATTCTGTTATTGTTATAATATATAGGATGACGGAGTTTTGAAACCTCAGATCAAATAGGAACAAATTATTATTTCTTTCTCTAACAGTTCTATTGACTTTACGATTCTGCGCGTGCTTCTCTTGAACACCTGACCTCCTGTGTTATCGCGCATGGTGTCAGTATAATTATACAGAATGTTCGAATTCCTTGCTGAGGATTTCATGGTGACAAGTCAGTAATCAAGAAAGTATCCATGTTTATTGTATGGCGCACACCTAAGTGGGTTACTCCGGTCACTCAGTCCCTGTAAAGAAAACCCTGAATGAAAACATTTGCGTTAAATGAAATGTGCCATATTTGTCAATTGTGATTCTTCACCACAATCGAAATTTGTCCTCCGCATTTACCCATCTGTGCAATTAGAATACATACACAAACACACACACTAGTGATTACTAGGGGGCTGTGGTGCACACATGCCCAGAGTGGTGGGCAGCCCTAGCCCGTCACCCAGGGAGCAGTTGGGGTTAGGTGCCTTGCTCAAGGGCACCTCAGTCATGAGCCTCAGGCCTGGGAATCGGACCCACAACCCTCAGGTCACAAGACCATCTCCCTACCACAGGACCATGACTGCCCCTGAAACCAAAGCATTAAAAGCATTACTTCAAAGTATTACATTACAAAAATCCATTCAAGCTAGAGGCTGTCTTTGCTTCACCGTGACTCAAGTTAAAGCTCTTTTTGTAAAAATATCCAGGTGTTACAACTTCTCCTCTTGCCCCTCTGCGGATATCCATGTAGTTACACATTCATTATCGCTAAACATTAAGAATGTTCTAGAACAGGGGTAATCAATTAAATCTTTCCGCGGTCCATTTTTGGCAGATAGCTCAGACCTTAGGTCCGGGTGGCGAACGAAAGTTGTTGAGCGGGGGGGGGGGGGGGGGGGGGGGGGGGGGGGGGGGGTGGCGGCGAACGAAAGTTGTTGAGCGGGGGGGGTTGAACGTAACACTCAAATGGGTGGTGACCGTAACACTCGTCTAAAAATAAATTCTCCGTTTTAAAATATAGTCTCCCGTTAAAATTTTTTTGGCATTTGGGTCCGTATCCAGTTAATCAGGAATGTGATTGGGTCCGGACAGGACGGCGTTCGGGTCCGGATCCGGACCGCGGTCCGCCATTTGGTGATACCTGTTCTAGAACATTCTTGCACGTGGAGGTGTTGATGTGTTGAGGAAAGAGATGGGATTGTGGCCTTTGATTCAGAAGTGCATCAAACTACTGCACTTAATGGAAATTGCATTACAAAAAATCTTGAATTTATTTAAGGAGACTAAAAACACATCAAGTAAGCAGTTTGTTGGTTTCATAGCAACTAGAAACGATCTGGTTGATAAGCTGCTTGGTCTTGTCAACACAGAGTAGAGATCAGGGTAAATATTTATAAACACCCCATGGAGCAGGTTCTCCCGAAACACCTCTGGTGTCTCAAAACCACCCAATTGAACGTGTAAAATGTATAATTTAAATGTATCTGTTCAGTATTTCTACAAGTGTTTTTAGCAGAAATTTGCTGCAGTTTTTTCAGCGTTGTCATTTCTAGTCTACTAACCTATCCAGTTCTTAAAGAAAGTGCAAATCTCATATTCAAACTGCTCCCATATAAGCTTTGTAATTGAATTTTCATGGAATATTACTGCAAATCCTTTATTGGCATGCTATTGTGTTTGGAGAATCTAATCTCCTTTCAATGTTGCACTTTTGTATTGACAGAAATCTAAACTGCCCTTGAGAGTTTGTGTGCATTACTAATGCTCTCTAAAGTTCTCGCGTTGTCCAGCATGAAGGCGAGGTGTTTAATGTAGATGTTGACGATGCCCTTGGCTGTGTTCTAATCCACTCTTAGGTGCACTTCTCACTTCCTCTCTTCTGCTGATACTCCATATCTCCCAGGGTACATGACAGGGAAGTGTGTGAACACAACCCACACTTGCGAGATCGTGACATGGTGTCCTGTTGAAGATGATCGCAATATACCGAAGTAGGCCCTCACTTCTCAAAGGAACCTGTGACTAAACCAAATTTCATAGTTGCTGTAGTACGGTGCAGTAAGGCCTGAAATATTTGATAACTATGGATAGGTAATTGTGTGGCAACTATTTGTAATATATAAGAAAATATAGCAACACAAATTCCACTGTATGTATATTCCATGCATTCATGTGTGATGGTGCTGATCTCAGTAACATCAAATGTTTGTTTCTCTTTCTTCAAGTCCTCCACATTTGTTGGCAGCTGAGAACTTCACACTGTTCATCAAAAATTCCATCACCTTCCCTGTGTTTGACGTAGACAGGTACAAATATGTTCACCAACGTGTGTGTGTGTGTGTGTGTGTGTGTGTGTGTGTGTGTGTGTGTGTGTGTGTATGTACACTGCCCTTGTAACTACTGCTGTGCTAGTCAAACTGAATTACTCATCTAGCCGAAAGGGTTGTTGATAGCATCAAAGTTGCCCAATCCTCTTTGACAAGCCTTTCTTGACAAACCCACAAGTCCAGAAATATACTACAGAACATTATAGAATATTATTGCTAATAATCTATTAATATTAAATTAATACTTCATGTATCTCAGGAACATAACTAACTAATCTAAAACTCAAGATCTGCTAAAACGATATTCCTAGCATAAAGGTTCTGAAACTGTTACACAAGTAAAAACAGCTTTGCATAAAATTTGCATAAATGTTTACATAAACCATTTGGGCCTAGTGAAGAGCACAGGAGCGTAGGTCAGCTGAGGCACATGCCCAGACCCAGTCCAGCTGCAGTCCAGCTGATTAGAGCATTCACATCCAATTAAAAGGGGAAGAAAACGCATATAGGACAGTGACTCCTTGAGGGACGCAGAAATCAGAGCGAAGGCGGAGAACAGAACTAGAGCTGATGAGGTTAATGTGAGTTGACGTGTAACGAGGTTAAGGGCTGCGCATGGTGGCATGTGCAGCCAGTGCTGGTTACTGTGAATGGCAGACATCACGCTCCCCCTCTCCCCATGGGCCCCTGCAGGAGTAATCTAGTGGAGAGCGTGGACGCCAATTACCTCAAGAGCTGCCTGTACCACCCTGTCACGGACCCGCTGTGTCCCATCTTCAAACTGGGGGACATCGTCAGACTCTCGGGCTTCAATTTCACCGAGATAGCTCGTGTGGTAGGTACACACACACACACACACACACACACACACACACACACACACACACACACACACACACACACATTGAGCTTTTGCTGTTTGACCTCATTTCTCTTTCAGATAACAGTGCCTTTCTGGAGTACACTGAAGGTTTGGTTTGGATGTGTGAGCACATTTAAATAATAATGTGACTTCTAAATACATTTCCACTTCACTGTACATCATACGGTCTGTTGGTCTCACGGTTGCCTTAATAGACTCCTGCTATTGTGAGTTCTATTTGGTTTTACACTGGAGACTCTTATGCTATAATGTTCGATTCACACTCTCTGGTAGGGTGGATCTATAGGGATCCTCATTGAATGGGAATGTGATTTGGACTACAACATCAAGTACTGCCAACCCAAGTATGCATTCCACGGCCTCTATGGGAGCGGAACCACGGGGCAAGCGTCTGTGGGATACAATTTCAGGTGCTCGATTAGATACAAATTTCCCATAGAACCCCACAGGGTACAACTTTAAATTCTTATAACAGTTGTTTTTAACATAGCCACAAAATGGGTTAATTTTAGTCAGGCACAATAAATAAATCTCCCCTAAATTTCCACAGGGCATATATCCAGTGTGTGAGATTTGTGCTTTATAGCCTGACGTCCTTTTTCTCCTGCTCGGACAGATATGTCTTACACCAAAGTCCAAAGACAGTTTTAATCACTTTGCTATTAAAAGTCAGAACTTTTCTGCATATTACAGGAAGGCCCGCTATTACGTGGAGGACAAAGTCGAGAAGCGGACGCTGATGAAGGTGTTTGGCCTTCGCATCGAAATCATCGTTCATGGACTGGTAAGGTTCTCCGCCCTGGAAATTCTCTGCCCGTGGAGATCCTCCACCTCCACTCATAAGTCTCAATCTGTTTTTGGTTTTTTTCAGGCTAGAAAATTTGACATTATTCCAACACTGACAGCCATAGGTTCCGGGGTGGGGATCTTCGGAGTGGTAAGTCTGATCAAGCTTCACCAAGAAGAAGCTCACACTCATACATCAACCACTCCAAACAATTCATGTTCACCTCCAAATGTTTATGAAACGAGGCTGAGAGAGATGTTCAAGTAAATCCTTGTTCGGTACACCCCGATAATATTGTTTTTCTGAATGAAAAGGTCTTACGTGCATTAAGGATGATTAATGACCTTTAATATGCCAACTGTCACTGTAAACACATGGGAGTGGTTTATAACTTGTGTGTTTTTAACGGGTAAGTTGATATTGGGGCGATAATTTGTACAGGCAAACTGAGTGCCGCAAGACAGAGATCAGGCACTGACTTGTTCCAAATGCCAGACCAGTGTGCTGTTACTGGATGAGCGCAGAGTTGTGACATCTTTACTTCCTTTACAGGCAACCGTTGTGTGTGACCTGATGCTCCTCCATTTACTGCCAAAGAGAGATATCTATAAAAACATGAAATTCAAGTACACGGACGTCGTGGATGGGGTAAGTGTCCCCAGACAAATGTGAAGGGAAATGTATCTGTGGTTTTGTTCATGCTCAGAAACACTAGGACCTTTGTCAAAAGTTAAGTGTTAGATGTTATCATGTTATATATCCTATTACGAAGTGAAAGCGAGGCATCTCGACCAAAACGTTCATGTACACTAGACATTGTGAAAGGCACTAGACAAAAATAGTGCTATTTTTCTCCTTACACCAGATGGCGCTCGAGTAGCGTTGCAACTGTGTGTTGCAACCACTTGGCTGTAGCAGTAAGGACAGAGGTAGGCATCGAGATGACAGGGTGATTCGAATAAACAGAAGATTAAAAAGGAAAACATGCTAGCACGCTACAAATGCAAGGCTAGGGCACCTTCATGCCACAACTCAAACCTTATGTTACCCTCAAATATACTACCACTTTACAAATTTAGCTTCCTGTTAAAGAGAGTAACCGTGAAGCGAAACTTTTTGACATCATGCGTCATGGTTAACGGTCAAGTTTCTATATGCTTTGCATGTTTTGGACTAATGTAACGAGGAGATAGACGGTATGAGTGTTAGACGGTAGGTAGGCCACAGCCTTCAGTCCTCATGAAGGTGAACATGGCAGCAGGAATGATGCCTGAAGACATCACAGTGAGCTCGCTGGCCGGTCTTTATATGCGCCACGGTAACCATAAAAATATGTATCACTAATAAATGAAGGAACATTTACATTTTACATTTGTAGGATTTGCCAGTAAAGAGCGACTTTCAGAGGTGGTTTGTGTACTTTGTGAGAATTATGTCCTCATGCTAGCACAGAACAGTATTTGGTAATATTTGAGAAAGCTAATATTTGAGCATCGCAGTGTGTGTATCATATCCTGGGGAAATTAGTTACTTTGTCATCTTTATGGACAGAAGTCATTACAATACATAAGAATAACTGTATGATTGTCTGGCTTTTGTTTACTGAAGCACACACACCCATGTGGTGTGATGTTGCATGACAGCCCCAAAGAAATAGGTTGCCACCCAATGTCACTATTTAATTAGCAGTTTTCCCTAATGAAACGAAACATATTCTATAACACCCCCCCCCCCCCCCAAAAAAAATCATGCTTGAAAAACAAACTCTTCTAAAGTCTTGACATGACATCATGTTAATTAGGTGTTCAGTCTGAACCAGAATCTGCCGGTTAAACTCAACTGTATGATGACTCAACTGTATATTGATCTATGCTGTTTAGCTTGTGTCCCTTCCAACCCTTTATATTTTATTTGTTCTGTAGGAGTCTGAAGACAGCGGAACGACCAGCCAAGGTGAAGGTAAAGGCCTGTTACTCACGTGGCGGTGTGCCGCACAGCACTAACACAGAAAAAACACACTTTATGCTCTGCAGCATTGTCATGGAAACTTTGCCCTTTCTTCACAAAAGGTGAACTCGAGAGAGAGACGAGGTAACCCGGCTTGCCGCCGTGACAACAGACCACCGCACTAACACACCGAGCGCGGAGCTGCCACTCTGACGGACTGCGATGCAGAGTACCCGGCCTCGTCCGACCCTAGTCTACACCCCCTGCCCACCACATCCACCTACACATACGCCAAAGCTGCCCGTAAGACTGGGTTTTCTGACAAATGTTCAAATGTTACAAGAACCAAAAAGAGGAAGAAGAGCATGTTGCAGGAGAGAGCGTTGGTGATGGGGAGCATCCAGGACCAGGGGGACACTCGTGGAGGGATTTGGAGCGGACAGGGTACCCTCAGCTTTTCTAGCAGCTGCTATTGAGGTGGGATATCTGTTGAGTCCCATCACGTTTGCCATTGATACATCAAAGGGACCTGTGGCCTCTACAGTTGCAAAACTACGTAAAATACACACAAGAAGCTCATTTGTAAATAGATTCACTGATGTCATCATAGGTTCTGCCTTGGCTTATTGTAAAAGATGGAATCATGCTCATGTATGAAGTCATATATCTAGCCTCAGAATATATTAGGGTCTAGGTGATTTTCTAAGTCATACAGATTTGTACCGATGTCTTCTTGGGGGAATTATGCTCACCACCGAGTCTGTCCTGACCACAGAGTCTTCCTGTGACAGCCATCTGAAATGCAGTCGTATTCTTCCTTCACTTCTCACTTAGGAATCATGTGACTTCCACCTCCCCACACACTTTAGTTTTAATGAATAAACTGCATTGTGAATTGAGAACATTTTGTGATTTGTTTGGTGTGGAACTTGATCTCAAAATGTCCAATAATTTTGAATCTGAATTTGTTGTGATGTCTTTATTATCTTTAATTCTAAGTGTACAAAAAGCATGCAAAAAATAGCCTCTTTATATATTTTGGTACATATTTACAATGTAACAACTTGCATTCAATTGTTTTTGTGTCATGCCTTTTTCTTTTTTGTAGTTTTCACCTTAACAATTATAATAGGTAACAGACACCCATAAAACAGCAACAGCAGTCACTCAAGCACATGGAAAGGGGACAGTTATGGGTGAGAAACCACATTCTGTGGTTCACCTGCTCAGAGCCCTTCAAATAGTCACATTCTCACATACCATCAGTGAAATAAATATCTACAGCCATAAAATGCTTTGGAGCTTAAAAAAAAAATCTTAATCTCACTAACAAAAAGTGACTAGGCAATATTATCTCATACTGAGCCAGTGCAAACATTAGACCCACCTCATCAGCCACCTAAGAAATTGAAAGCACCCCAAGTGACTTCCTCAAGTCTCCTCATCCAGCTTATGAAGAGCCAGTATCCGTACACGTTTGTCCTGAACTAACATCTCAGTCAGCAAACTCCTGAGGCCTTCAGAACCTGAGCCAGCTGTAAGCAAGGAGTGTCTGAGCAAGGAAAGTGAGAAGGAGCAGGGTGCCCTCACAGTCTGCCACTGAGGACCATGCTATTGGTTACAAATGGTTCCAGATGGTTCTGGAGAGTTCTAGATGGTTATGGATGGTAATGGATGGAGGGCAGAGTGATGAAGTTAGCCTAATCATAATATAATGGAGTTGCTTCAAAGCAGAGTCAGTGGAGGCAGTTACAAACTGCACGTGCTAGATTAGCATGTTATCTTCGGTCTCTGTTGAATGCAGGAAATGAGTTGAAGGGGTTTTTATAGGTAACTTGAGTAACGGCTTGTATAATAAAGATACTTAAGTTATATCACATTGAACTACATACTGCACCTGATTTTAAATGTATTTCATAAAATGTTAGGAAAAAGGTTATACTGAGCTTAGTCTCATGCCATTGGTCACATACACAACATATATTTGACATTCAAGTGCATAGTGAACATTACCAGACAAGTGCATTATGTACACACACACACACACAGTTGAAATATACACTATTATATACTTTTTATGTGGTACACGTGCAGACACGCACGTTAACTTCACCTACGGCTCAGATTTTTGAGGAGGTTCAGTGCACCAGTGAGCAGAAAGACATTCACACAATCTGTCTGTGACAAACGGAGAAAGAGAAAGACAGGGGAGTGTGGGAGTGAGGAAGACGGGTACAGATGGGAAAGGCCCGTTTGCCGGGTAGCGTAGGAGAGAGCGTGTACTCGGACACGGACACAGCCCCCCTTAATGGGGCTGGGGTGCCCCTCAGAGGCCCTGGGTTAGCACAGACATCTGGGAGATACTGACTGGGGAGCAGGCAGTGCATGTCAATACCAGCACGGACACTCAGGCTGGCCAGCTCAGTGGAGAATGGACCGGACCGGACCGGCACTCTGGAGCAGACATGCACATTCAGAACGGCCACTCGAGTCGGAGACTGAACGATTCTCTGCTTCTGCAAAAAAACGTTATGCTCTTTCACTCCTGTGTATGTCTTTGTATGTGTGTGCGTGTGTGTGTGTGAGACAAACAGCGAGAGCAAGACTGTCGAGCATGTCGGAAATGCTGAGTGATAAATAGAGCGTTTGCAGCGGCATGGTAAATAATAATAACACATTCTGCTGCGACAGGGAGACAATAGTGCATTGTGACACCACACTGTTTCTCTGTATCCCTGTATCTCTGTAGCCCTGCACTCCTGTATCCACCACTGCTGTCTGAATGGAGGATCCATGACTTTCCCGATGACGAGAGGTTGTGTGTGTGTGTGTGTGTGTGTGTGTGTGTAAAATGAGGAGCCCTCTAAGACATTGCATGTTGTTGTATAAGCCCTGTTCTGTAGCATTTTGTGTACATCTGTGTGTGTGTTTGTGGGAGAAGTACACAAGAGCCCCATTGTGTACTTGTGTTTGTCATGCAAGGTTTCAAGATGTCTGTGAAAAAACATTTAAATGTTCTGGAGTAGCAAGCATACTAAACAGGCCATGTTGAGAATACATTTTACAGTGTGAAACGTACGACATGGTAGGACACCATCAGCATTAGATTGCACACATATACAAAAGACCGTACCGATCTTAATAAGCCATTTTAATGTTTGCTTCTACCTACAGGGAGCGCTAGAACCGGACATCTAGCACTGAAAAAGAGATGCTTGGCTTTTTAAAATTTGTTCCCGTCTTCTGGCTATTCATCCAGCTTAGTTGCAAATGCACTTCGTTATCTGCATCAGGTCTAAGGAGGCGTAGAACTGAGAGATCGATGTAGTGAAAGCCTTCTCACCGTACCAAGGGTAGAGAGAGTCAGGCTTGTTGACACACTGAACATAAACAAACACTCAAAGGGCATCTCCTCAGATGCCCCTGTGTAAACCGATTGGAGTTTTGGAAATATCAAATCCCCAAGACAGTTTCTCTGTGGAGAAGAGTAAAGCCAGATCCATTACTGTAGAGATGAATGTTGATGAACATTGAAATGCAGGTTCAGGTGGTGGGAGGACCTTTGTTTGATGGGCAGAGCTTGAGGAGGAGAAAATTCCAGAAAGAAGGTCAAAAAGCAAGGGAGGTCAGATAACCTGCAAGGGTTTGAGTGGCTGAGAAGGCTTTCACGGAAGATGTAACACCAGAGCAACAATGAGTAGGTTCAGTAGATTGCAAACAAAAGTGCATTAGGAAGTGTGTCCATTGTCATAGTAACTTTACAATCTTAATAAAGTGTAATAATAATGTTGTGTTGCCTGTACAGTAAGAATGGCTAAATAGTTGAGCGTTGGCCTGGAGAGCGCATGTAGTTATCAGCAAGCATCAAAAGGGGTGGGGCCACTCAGGAGGAGGGCGGTTCATCAGAAGGGGTGGAGCCACTCAGGAGGAAGGCGGTTCATCAGAAGGGGTGGGGCCACTCAGGAGGAGGGCGGTTCATCAGAAGGGGTGGGGCCACTCAGGAGGAGGGCGATTCATCAGAAGGGGTGGGGCCAATCAGAAGGAGGGCGATTCATCAGAAGAGGTGGGGCCAATCAGGAGGAGGGCGGTTCATCAGAAGGGGTGGGGCCAATCAGGAGGAGGACGATTCATCAGAAGAGGTGGGGCCAATCAAGAGGAGGGCGATTCATCAGAAGGGGTGGGGCCAATCAGGAGGAGGGCGGTTCATCAGAAGGGGTGGGGCCAATCAGGAGGAGGGCGGTTCATCAGAAGGGGTGGGGCCACTCAGGAGGAGGGCGGTTCATCTTCATGCAGATCCTCTAGCTCCACCTCCCTTCCCGCCTCTCCACTGCTACCTTTTCTGTGAGAGACGGAGACAAACAAAGGCTAAGGTTGTTTCTTTTAATACATTTTATAAATACTTAAAGTACAATTTCTACTATAGTATTTTAGATACTAATCACAAATATTTAACAAACATTTAGTTCTTATCTTTAAAATGTTCAATGGAAGACAATGTTGTTCATCATTGCTTCACACCTTATCAGTGTACAAACATATGCTTGGATGATATACAGATGAATTCGGATGAGGAGTAAGTAACATTATTGGTAATCGGACACAGATATGCGCACGCACACACACACACACACACACACACACACACACACACACACACACACACACACACACACACTTCTCCAAGTACAGCAATGGTCAATATTTCTTTCGTGGGTAAATGGGACACAAGGGTACAAACAAAGTGACCAATGACCACACTTGTAATTGGAGGGGGACAGGTGTCACGTAACAGGATGGACAGCAGTCTACATTTTAAAATCATCAATCAGTGGAGACATAAAAAGCACTGAAGAGGACACGGGACTGGTTTAAATATTTGACTGACAGCTCACACCACCAACAGAGTTACCTTAAAGAGGGGTGGAGTTTTAGAGAGGGGCGGAAGGGCCACGAGTCCCTGCGGCGGAGAGAGAGAGCGAGGGAGAGAAGTGTCAGAGGTCAACAGGGGTGAACGGGATGGTGGGAAGTGGGAAGTGAACCTATACATGGAGAGTCATAAGCAGGTAGGACCCTCAGGCACCATTAGGGGGTGCCAAATCCAACCCCTTTCTCTCACATCAACAGAAACTGAGGGTCCGCCAAACATCCACTCAACACTATCACCAAACACATAACTGGGCTCATGTCACTATATGCTATAAGATTAACATTCTTTCAGCCCCTTCACAAATAAATTCTGATGTTTTTATGACAGGAATAAAGGATTATTACTGGAGAGAGGGCTAAGAAAGACATGCTGTTGGTATAAAGCAAACTCTGGTGACGATTCACAGAAATACAGTAAACAAAAACTCCTGAGTTGCCTCACGCACCATGTTGTGAATGTATACACCACTGCCTGTTCAGCACTACGGCAGACAACAGTGTGTTTGTGTGTGTGGTGAGCCTGTGCGTGTTAATGACAGGGGTTAATGACACTAATAAAGGTTAATGACAAAAGAAATAGGATGAGCACAATTAACACTGACACTAAATTAATAATGAGATGCAAATGTAGGGTACAGAGAGGGAAAGATTTAATTGGGCTGGCAGGCATAAACAAGTGTGAGTAATGCTTGCAGAGCAAGTCATTTCTCCACCAGGGGGAGCTGTTGCTTCTTACCTCATCACATAACTGCATCAAAAACTAGAAATGTGTAGAGCTCACTACGGTATAATTAGTACACTAAGGATAATTTATACAAGGGGTTCTCAACTGGTCTCAGCCCGGGACCCACATTTTCTCATTGTCATTAAGTCGCGAGCCAGTTTTATACAATACAAATGTTACAACAAATTAAAAGGGTAAACAATTGGTGGTTACCATGGCAACAAGATTGGTTCACATGCTGGGTTCCAGACAAAAAAATTACTCAAGGAGCCAGTGGGTCCTAAAAGGAAAAAAAAAATCAGGCACCAATAACTTTTTCTAGGTGCCATAATAATGTACAAACTAATAAGCATTGCAACACGCACATCAGGTCAGCTGTTATTTAGGATCTCTGTCCAACATGCCTGATGTCTTTGTCTTCCTTGTAACTGGTTAAGTTGGTTTCATGTTCGCATATTCAGAATTAGACATGTTATTTTAAATGTACTACTGTCACTGTCTACAAATTACCTTAATATGGATGAAAGTGGCGGTTATAAAGGCCCCAGAGCACAGCGCACTCTGTTTTTCTGCCAAAATTTCAATTGGTTTTAAACAATCCCTCATAAGATAAAAACAAGTTGTATATATATTAAGTGCATATTTTGTCAAATATTTCAATAGCTTTTAAAATGTCCATTATAAGAGCATAAAACAAGTTATAGTACACTTAGTGCTAAAGTTTCAGCTCCGCGAGTCACGTTGGTGATCAGATTCCCACGTTTGTTGAGATGAGCAGAGACGAATATGTGAGTGGGAGCTCCAGCATATCAATTAACTTTTAACATACAAACTCATAAGAAAATGGTGGATATTATTCCAATGACAAAAAAATCCTCACCCATAAAAAAATAATGCTGAAATAATTATATTACGGGCAAATATAATTATGCTGAAATAATTATATTACTGGTATCACTGATTTATACTAAGGGTGACAGGGAGGGAGGGAGGGAGAGAGAGAGAGAGAGACAGAGAGAGAGAGAGAGAGAGAGAGAGAGAGAGAGAATGCAACGAATAACGACCACATAAAGACCAAAAAACAAGTACGAAGTCTACAGACTCTCTCACTACAAAAAGAAGTGAGAGACATCACAGTATAACCTTATCAAAGATAAACACTGGCTGGAGTTAAAACGACACAGTGCTAGTCCTCCGCACCCCTGAACCCAGTACAAGAGCTCTGATCTGCTGGGGGATGGCTGGCCCACAGCTGCCAGGGAGACTGATGGCTGTTGAGGCACACACTCTCCTCAGGCATGAGAAAGCGCTGGTTAGGAGGCGTGGTGGGGGGTCGGCACCACAGGCTGGGGGTGAGGGGAGGGGCGGACCAGGGGCTGGATGAGGGTTGGGATCAGGGACAGGGTGGGAAAGTGGGAACAATCCGTAGACCCTGGCTCCAGAGACATTTACTGTTAGTGGGCTGAGGTGGGGGAGGTAGAGAAAAGTGAGAGAGAGAGAGAGAGAGAGAGAGAGAGAGAGAGAGAGAAAGACAGAGAAAGACACAGGTGGTATGAAGAGACTCAATAAAGAAGAGACGGTCAACAGAGGTTCTGCGCGATGTTCGCTTCGGTCCAGACAGCCGTCCTCAACCTGCTTCTTCAGAACCTCATTAGCGAAAAAACTCTCAAGACAGGAAAAGGAAATAAAAAACCCCCCAGCCTGGCCGCGAGGAGAAAGGACATTAATAATTGATCAACACTGAGTCAGAATGAAGTGCCTCCTCAGGGTGCAGCCAGAGCGAAGAGCCCTGGAGTGGTGGGAGTGACGGGGCAGCTGAGCAAGCCCTCCACCGCTCCACCCGAGAAGAACGCGCACCCCCCAGCACCGCTGTTGGCTGCTTGTTACTATGGCAGCGCGGTGGCGCTTGGACCTCGCGGGAGGTTGTTAGCGTGGCCCTCAGTGTTCACCTGTTCAAACAGCATGACGGGCACCCTGAACAGCACCCTGTGACACCGTAATGATTTTATCCACAGGGTCGCAGTACAGGAGACGCGTTAAACAGACGGCAGGGGCAGTTTGATTGAAGCAAACAGCTCAGGTCAAAGAACAGGGGGCGTGTTGATAATTAATGCACGAGTACTGATTGAGCCCCTCCAAGCTGACTGGCAGTGTCCGTGGCCAATAGGAACGTCGGGAGGCAAGAGAGTGGGCTGACTCACATGAGCAGGCTTCCTGGGGCAGACATAGACCTCTCCTCTCTCCTGCTGGGACACTCGAAAGGGTTCCCGAAAGAGCGCTTGCGCAACATGGCCTTCACCAGGATCTACACCACAGCATGGAGAGAGAGAGAACGAGGGAAGGGAAGGGAGAGAGAGAATGAGTGGGAGAAATAAAAAAGCAAGGGGAAGAAATGGAGGAGTTCAGAGTAACATTACTGATGTGATCTGATTAAGCGATCCATTCTGGGCTGGCCACCTTCTAACCGGACGCCTACACCAAGATGGACATTATTACATCTTTTTCCTTTTCTATATTTCTTTCTGTCTAAATTGTTTGTTGTTGTCATGGTGACCGGTGTCGGCCAGAGGAGGATGGGTTCCCCCCCTGAGTCTTGGTTCCTCTCAAGGTTTCTTCCTCATGCAAAAAAACTAGGGAGTTTTTCCTTGCCACTGTCGCCCTTGGCTTGCTCACTGGGGGCTAGGACTCGGCACTTGTAAAGCTGCTTTGTGACAACAACTGTTGTAAAAAGCGCTATATAAATAAAATTTGATTGATTGATTGATTGATTTAATTTATCAGATGATCTTCCAATAACCTTTTCAAGTGTAATTCAAGGACACGTATATTCAGGTAAAAACGTGTGTCACGTCAGTCCCATTGGCATTTTCGACCATAACGTACAGGACACTTTATTACAGCAAATTATATTATGATGTGGTTTTTCCACGCACACGTGCAGGCATATGCAAATCTACACTTACAACGGCAGACAGGCTCGGGACAAATTTGACGGAGTTCTGAATCTCCTCTTCCGTCACCTCCACCACGGTGCAGTGCTCCTCCTCTAAAGGCAACGGGTCAGCGCCGTCCTTCGTGACCCATGGGTCCAGCTACACACATAACCACACCCACACCCACACACACACACACACACACACACACACACACACAACCACACCCACACCCACACACACAGTATTTGGACCTCAGGTGCTCACTGATCAGCAGTGCAACATCATACCAAAGCAGCAGGAGTGAATAATTACAGTGCAGAAAGGATGAATAAACGCCTCCAGCACAGTAGGCCAGTGAGACTGCCACCCTTGTGCCTTCTGCCCTGTTATGACTCCCCACAGAGAGAGGAGGGTTGATTTTATTTTTCAGGATCTTTCATAAATGTGAACCCAGGCTGCGTGAGCAGACCTTTTGGTAGATATTTTTGTAAACCAGCTGAATGGTATACTGGCGCTCATCGGGGGTGTTTTGCGGAGAACTTTAAAGATACTTTAAGTATTCAAAAAGTGACCTAAAAAGACCATATGACGGAGGGGAGAGAGGAGACAGTTCTCAAAAGTGTCTCGCGTCTGCTCAGGGGAGCTGGGCCTTAACAGGCCATTTCCCATTTCGATAATGACGCATGGCCTGAATTCTCGATGTGTGTGTGTGTGTTAATGATCTGCACACGCTGTCACACTCAAACAGCAGATAGAATTTTCCAGAAGAGGATTTCATCGTCTACCTGGAACCCACCATAAGGAAACACATTTCAGGGATGACGTACTCTAGCTCACCTTGATCTCAGGAATGGTGACCGTGATGACGCACTCTAGCTCACCTTGATCTCAGGAATGGTGACTGCGGTGACGCACTCTGGCTCACCTTGATCTCAGGAATGGTGACCGCGGTGACGCACTCTAGCTCACCTTGATCTCAGGAATGGTGACCGCGGTGACGCACTCTGGCTCACCTTGATCTCAGGAATGGTGATCCTGGTGTCTGGGTTCTTGTCCAGCATTCTCTGTAGAAGGTTCCTCAGTGCTTCACTGATGGTTGGCCTGAAGGTCACACAACACTATCAGTAAAAACAGCACGTCATCAAATGGCTTCAGGATAACAAACGTTTATCTTGTGACATTTTGCATTACACCATTTCTGTTACAGTATAACGACGCTATTAATTACTCGAGTACCACTGAGTAACACTGCATTTATAATGTGTAACAATGCACAGATAGCTTGTTTTTATACAGTATTCACTGATATGCATTATAATAATACAAGCCCAGAGCACGTTACCCCGCATATTATACTGTGAGAAATGGAATAAGTTGCACTGCACTAATGTGGTTGAAATGTACATTTAGCTTACAAATCATGTTTTTTTTCCATTTTGTATTATTTCAGGGGACTCTGGTTGATCTGTGTATGAGTGATCCAGCAGGCACAGAGAGAGCTCTTTCTTAACGGAGGAACACCATGAGCCACAAGTCCCAGGCAAACGCCACCATTTTTTAGCCAAGTAAACAACACACCAGCCGGGCTCTGGTCCCGTTTCCTGTCAGGCAGACGTTCCGTACAAGCCTGCAGACGCAGACAGATGGACCCAACAGACGGTGGCGACACAGAGGCCGGGGGGGCACAGAGGCCGGGGGGAGGGGGGGGCGGCACAGAGGCCGGGGGGGGGCACAGAGGCCCGGGGGGGGGGGGGGGGGGGCGGCACAGAGGCCGGGGGGGGGGGGGGGGGGGCACAGAGGCCGGGGGGGGGCACAGAGGCCGGGGGGAGGGGGGGCGGCACAGAGGCCGGGGGGAGGGGGGGGCGGCACAGAGGCCGGGGTGGGGGGGGCACAGAGGCCCCTGGGGGGGCGGCACAGAGGCCGGGGGGGGCGGCACAGAGGCCGGGGGGAGGCGTAAACGGGGCAACACTTCTCTTCCCCCCTCCAGGAGTAAACAACGCTGAGATGAGAGGCCCGAGTCGGCAGGCTTAACTACACACCTGCGCACGGTAGCGGACCGTACACTTTGGTAACGTACATGGGGTCAGCAGTTTCCCATACTGCACTTGGGCAGGGGTTCAGCTCAGCACGAGCCTTTTCTATTGGCTATCTTGTAATGGGAAAGGGAAAGAGCCTGTGACAGTAACAGGGAGTCAAAAGCCAGATCCCACAGGTATCAACAGGTACCAGGTGCAATCTCTGGGGATGGTGTGTCAACAACATTTCAGTTCATGTGTGTTTTTAAAACAGGAGGTCTAGGCTTGCCCTATGGACTTAAAATCACAGGCAGGAAGAAATTGGTTAATGGTGAGAGTGTGTGTGTGTGTGTGTGTCAGGGTGTGAGCAGCTCAAGATAAATGTCTTCCTTAGTTGATGACAAGCTGTCCAGTCCCAGATTTGAGCTGTCCTGCTGCCTGATGTGTGCTCCGCCTCACACACCCTCCCGCTCACAACTGCGCTCACTGTGTGAGCGTGTACACACACACACGCACACCCTCAAAACGTCAGTTTCATGACAGGAGAAAGGAGACATTTTATTGACATTTTTATCTTAATATTCAGAAAGCTCCAAGGCATCAAAGGGCAGGAGACAGAGACAGAGCATCCTGCATGTGTGTGTGTGCGCATGATGACACCTACAACACACACACACACCCCACCATCCTACACACACACACACACACACACACACACAACACACACACCCACCCAACCATCCTACACACACACACACACACATAGGGCTGCCACAAACGATTATTTTTATAGTCGACTAATCGGATCGTGCGTTAATTGAATATAAAACATACAGCTTATCACACTAGAATGCAACTGCTATTATATAATCATCATTAGATTTCAGCTAAAAATAAAAACAATTAAGATCATAGTTCATTAAACCTTTAATGAAATATGCAACTTGTTGCAACAATTATTAAAATAAGTATAAGGCACTGGCTTAAACAACGCAAAAATAAATACATTAATAAAGAATTTTTTTTTAGGTTTTTCTTTCTTTCATTTGTCTCTGGCATCAAACGTAGCTACATAGCCTATAAATCAAATTAGGTAGGTACCTGAAACTAAGGAATTATTCACAAAAATAAAGTTTTGGTCTCACTGACGTTACAGAAAACACACGAATGCGTGCTAAGGCTAATGAAACAAATCGCCATCACTAATGTTAACTTTTACAGTTACCACGATAAGTAAGTACAAAGTTAGCGCTCTGTTTACGGTAACGTTAGCAGCTAACTAGCGATTTAGATTACAGAGATGACGGTCCCTCTTCATCATTGTCACAATAAGCCACAACATGCTTCAGGTGCTCGTACATCGCGGTTGTGCTGCCGTGGAAGGAAAGTTCTGCCTTGCAGATATTGCACGCGTTTTGGAACCCGGTTACGGAAAATGATCCCACACTTTTGAGTTCCGCAGCCGGGTAGCCATGATACCAGTCTGTATAATGTCCTGGGATGTCGTCCACTGTCTACCTCGGTTTCCACTACTTAGGGACAGAAAGGCAGACGCGACCGCAGCAGTATGGAGAGAAAAAAAAACACGACGCATCGACTATTAAATTAGTCGTCGACTATTTTAATAGTCTACATAATCGTGACTAGTCGACTAATCATGGCAGCCCTACACACACACACACACACACACACACACACACACACCCATCCTACACACACACCAACATCCTACACACTCTTCCACAACCAACACACCACCATCCTACACACACCAACATCCTACACACACGCCCACAACAACCCCACCATCCTACACCCCCCACACACCCACCATCCTACACACACCACACACCCACTAACATCCTACACACACCCCCACAACAACCCCACCATCCTACACACACCCCCACAACACACCCACCATCCTACACACACACCAACATCCTACACACACCCCCACAACAACCCCACCATCCTACACCCCCCACACACCCACCATCCTACACACACCACACACACACACACACACACACCACATACACCACCAACCTACCCACACCCCCACAACCCACACACCAACCCCACCATCCTACACCCCCCACACACCCACCACCCTACACACACCAACATCCTACACACACACCACATACACCACCAACATCCTACACCCCCCCCCACCCTACACACACCCCCACAACAAACCCACCATCCTACACACACACCACACACACACCAACATCCTACACACACCCCCACAACACACACACCACATACACCACCAACCTAACCACACCCCCACGACCCACACACCAACCCCACCATCCTACACTCCCCCACACACACCCACCATCCTACACACACCCACACACACCCACCATCCTACACACACCCACAAGCTGTTTTCCAGATGTCCCAAACAATCAGAAAGGGGTTTCATCAGAGAAAATGACTTTACCCCAGTCCTCTGCAGTCCACTCCCTGTACCTTTTGCAGAATATCAGTCTGTCCCTGATGTTTGTTCTGGAGAGAAGTGGCTTCTTTGCTGCCCTCCTTGAGACCAGGCCTTGTTCCAAGAGACTCCGCCTAACAGTGCGTGCAGATGCTCTCACACCTGCCTGCTGCCATTCCTGAGCAAGCTCTGCACTGCTGGTAGCTCGATCCCACAGCTGAAACACTTTTAAGAGACGGTCCTGGCGCTTGCTGGTCTTTCTTGGGCGCCCTGGAGCTTTTTTGGCAACAATGGAACCTCTCTCCTTGAAGTTCTTGATGATGCGATAGATTGTTGACTGAGGTGCAATCTTTCTAGCTGCGATACTCTTCCCTGTTAGGCCATTTTTGTGCAGTGCAATGATTACTGTACATGTTTCTTTAGAGATAACCATGGTTAACAAAAGAGAAACAATGATGCCAAGCACCAGCCTCCTTTTAAAGTGTCCAGTGGTGTCATTCTTACTTAATCATGACAGATTGATCTCCAGCCCTGTCCCCATCAACACCCACACCTGTGTTAATAGAGCAATCACTGAAACGATGTTAGCTGGTCCTTTTAAGGCAGGGCTGCAATGAAATTGAAATGTGTTTTGGGGGATAAAGTTCATTTTCTAGGCAAATATTGACTTTGCAATTAATTGATGTTAAGCTGATCACTCTTTATAACATTCTGGAGTATACGCAAATTACCATTATAAAAACTGAAGCAGTAGAATTTTTAAAAATTAATATTTGTATCATTCTCAAAACCTTTGGCCATGACTGTACACAACCACCCCTATATCCTACACACCGCCACCATAACACCCCTCTACACCCCCCCCCCCACCCCAACATACCACCACAACACCCATCTACACCCTCTGTCCACCCCACCATACCACCACAACATGCCTCCACACCCTTCCCCCATGGACAACCACGTCCACAACCCACGCACCACCACACCCCCACCCCACTCACCACCCTCCACCCTCCACCCATGACCCACCATCCCCCTACCACATCCCCACCCAACCACACCCTAAGCACCAGGGTTTCCTCTGCTGCCTCTGCTGAAATGGGAGTTCCTAGGATAACACTCCACCTCCAGCCAAAATCTGTCTACTAGTTAATGAGGTCATTAATGCTGTAACCGGCCTCCTTCACTTTCAACTCCTATTTTATTTCCTCGGATTTCTCTGCATTTGCTGATCTGCCGAATGTGTGTGTGTGTGTGTGTGTGTGGGTGGGTGGGTGTGGGGGTGGGTGGGTGTGTGTGTGTGGGTGGGTGTGTGTGTGTGTGTGTGTGGGGGGGGGGGGGGGGGGTGGGTGGGTGTGTGTGTGGGTGGCTGGGTGTGTGTGTGTGTGTGTGTGTGTGTGTGTGTGGGGGCTTACGGCTCATGGAACTCCACAGGCTTGCTCCTGATCTTGTTATGCAACACCAAAATGTATTCATCAATAAAAGGACACTGGGGGGGGGGGGGGGGGGGGGGTTGGGGCAGACAGACAGGGGGAAAGAGAGAGAGAGAGAGATGGAGAGAATCATAAACAAGTTTAGCCTCCAGTAATGAAATATGCAAAAGATGCAATATGCAGCCACAACACAGACTTCATCCTGGTCATTTCCAATCCCTGCCAAAAGGCTCTGGCTGTTAAAGGGTCTGCATCCAGAATGGGGCGCCATCTTGGTGTCTTACCTTGCCAAACACGAAGCAGTATAGCGTCACCCCCATGGCCCACACGTCCAGAGCCTGGAGCCCAGAGAGAGAGAAATGAGAGTCACACGCAGTCCAGACAGGTAAATACCAGCAGATGGTCCAAACGGGCAAAACACCAGCACGCCGTCCAGACGGGTCAACACCAGCACACGGTCCACACGGGTAAAACACCAGCACGCGGTCCAGACGGGTAAAACACCAGCACGCGGTCCAGACGGGTCAACACCAATACACGGTCCAGACGGGTAAAACACCAGCACACGGTCCAGACGGGTAAAACACCAGCACGCGGTCCAGACGGGTAAAACACCAGCACGCGGTCCAGACGGGTAAAACAACACACACTGTCCAGATGGGTCAACAACACCAGCACACAGTCCAGACGGGTAAAACACCAGCACACGGTCCAGACGGGCAAAACACCAACACACGGTCCAGACGGGCAAAACACCACACACTGTCCAGACTGGTAAAATACCAGCACGCAGTCCAGATGGGTCAACACCACACACGGTCCAGATGGGTAAAACACCAGCACGCGGTCCAGACGGGTCAAACAACACCACACACTGTCCAGACGGGTAAAACACCAGCACGTGGTCCAGACGGGTCAAACACCAGCACGCGGTCCAGATGGGTAAACACCAGCACGCGGTCCAGATGGGTAAAACAACAGCACGCGGTCCAGATGGGTAAAACAACACCACACACTGTCCAGACGGGTCAAACACCAGCACGTGGTCCAGACGGGTCAAACACCAGCACGTGGTCCAGATGGGTAAAACACCAGTACACAGTCCAGACGGGTAAAACACCAGCACGCTGTCCAGATGGGTCAACAACACCAGCACGCGGTCCAGATGGGTCAAAACCAGCACGCGGTCCAGACAAATCAAGAACACCAGCACGCGGTCCAGACGGGTCAACAACACCAGCACGCGGTCCAGACGGGTCAACAACACCAGCACACG
The DNA here is from genome assembly GCF_052324685.1 of Brachyhypopomus gauderio. NCBI lineage: Eukaryota > Metazoa > Chordata > Actinopteri > Gymnotiformes > Hypopomidae > Brachyhypopomus > Brachyhypopomus gauderio. Next base: position 12,288,763 of record NC_135217.1, read on the forward strand.
GTCCAGATGGATAAACACCAGCACGCGGTCCAGACGGGTCAACACCAGCACGCGGTCCAGACGGGTCAACACCACAGACTGTCCAGATGGGTCAACACCACAGACTGTCCAGATGGGTCAACACCACAGACTGTCCAGACGGGTCAACACCAGCACGTGGTCCAAACGGCAGTAGCTGCAGCGTTCCATTGGGAAGGAACGGAAAACCTCTCTCCCCCCTTTTCTCTTTTTACCTCTCTCTGTCTCTCTCCTTTTCTCTCTTTCTCTCTGTCTCTCTCCCTTTCTCTCTTTCTCTATGTCTCTCTCCCTTCTCCCCCTCTAGCTCTCTCCATCTCTTTCTCCACTGACTTCTGCTTCAGCAGTTTGGGGAGTTCAAACCCAAGTCAGTTGGGCTGGTGTCACCTCTCTGTTTAGCATCATGCAATCCAAAGATTGTGTGTGTGTGTGTGTGTGTGTGTGTGTGGAGAGGAACAAAGAAAAATGCATTAACTGTGTGCAGATACTTTAACTGTATGGTGCCTAGTCCTCCACAACATAGATTAGATGTTGTGCCTGTGTAATGCACTGACACAATGGGAACACAAACTGGGCGCGCATGCACACGTGTTCACACACGTGCACACACGTGCACACACACACACACACACACACACACACACACACACACACACACACACACACACACACACACACACACAGCAGTTTTGATGCCCCTCAAATCTCTATGCTGTCTGTGTGCTGTGGTTTGAGACAGGCTGGACACGAGAGAGAGAGAGAGAGAGAGAGAGAGAGAGAGAGAGAGAAAGGAAACAAAGGAAACAGCATATAGCACGGTCTCCGCCTCGGATGATGCGTGCTGGCGCTGACTAAGCAGAAGCCGAATCTCCTGTATGTCTCACCACTGGGCCGCAGTCTCAGCCTGCGCTTTCTCACTATCTTTTAGCCACTAGCCACTAGCCGCGTGCAGAGAGGCTAACAGAGGTGGGGCAGACCAGGCCTGCAGGGGACAGCGCACACACGCAGGTCCACACACAGAGTTCAGACAAAACTCCAGCTCTAACATCAAAATCATAGAGAAAATGCATAGTGTACGAATACAATAACACCGTCCACGTGATAGGACACGGCTAAACGTGCTCAACAGCTCAACACACGCACGCACGCACGCACGCACGCATACACACACACACACACACACACACACACACACACACACACACACACACTCCGGTGTTTACCTTTCCACTGAAGCTCCTTCGGTTGTCAGACAGGGTCTCTGGGGCCATGAAGGCGGGTGTCCCAGCTGTGCTGGAGAGCAAGGCGTCGTTCCCCTCGAACTGGTTACTAACACCAAAATCAGCGATCTTCACATGCCCGTCGTCTCCCAGCAACAGATTGGATGGTTTGATGTCCCTGTGGACGATCCTCTGGTAGTGCACTGAGGAAACGAGGAGTAAAGTAACATCTATTATGCAATGGCTTCTAGTGGCTTTTAGATCCCCAAATATTGTGATTGCATGATTACGTAAGAAAATCACAAAAGCAAGAAAGGACAGCAGAATGGCGTGAAGCCTCACCGTTAAAGCTTTAGTCTGACCCGACTGACTATCGACATTCAACAGGACGTCAAGAGGGGTCCAATCCATTCACGTTAGAACACAAATCTGATTGGATGAGCGGCACCCTTCAGTTTCAAGAGGTCATTTAAGAAGAACTGGCACACATGGCTTGTGTCTAGTAAACTGCTGTCTGCACTGGACAGTGATTACGGGAACATCAAAGAGAGCTTAAGTGTCTTAATGAAGAACAAAGTATTATAGTGATGACTTGTATGTTGTTTATTTAGTTCTGGCCAGGGCCAGAGTGAACCCACACACACATACAGTGATCCCTCTAAAATGGCGACATGACTACCCATGAAAACTATTATAGAAGGGAGAGAAAATTAGCCAACACAGAGCACAAGGAAAAATAATGAGTATAGAATTATTGCCCCGTAGGGACAGCATCTATTGAGCAGTACGGACGAGGCGGGCGCTTTAAGCGTCGCTAACTGACTGACGGATGGTTGCGGCAACAAGCCCAGGGAGCCCAGCGCACGGATGGTGAAACACGAGAGCCCAGATCGCCTCACTGCAGTGGGGGGCACATCAAAGGCAGAACCCCTCATGACGCCCGCGCACACCGTTCCGAAACAAGACTGGAGCAATCGCACGCAGAGAGCCGGCATGTGGGAGAGGTCAAGTCCTGAAACGGATATCGATCGCTTACATAAGACGGAAGCTGACGTAAGACGGTGCTGTATTAATTCATGGTTGGGAGGCGGGGCTGGCCTGTGTCAGATAATAGACATTCGATGGGCAGTGCCTGCTGTCCGCCCGTCGACCTGGCGATCGCGTCGCGTAAGCGTAACTAGGAAAACTACGGTGAGCATGAACGCAGGAGTGGGGATGAAGGCGCTCTCCAACACATTTGCCAGTGTAGCTGTGATGACGAGATCACGCCAGCAACATCTCCGCCACTATGAGTGTTACGAAGTGTCAGGAAGCAGCTGCTGCTCTCAATGCCAAAGGCAGCAGTGTGACTACAGACCATAATAAGCCCCACGTTGTGCTAGAGTTCACTGGCAGTCCATTTAAAAAGTATATAAGGGTCTATGTGGTGTAGTGTTATTAATAAACTCCACACTAAAAGGTCATGTTTGTTCTCCATGTAACCATTACCAAAAGGTGATCTGAGATTGGTTTCTTACAGTTCTCTTGCATCACACTCAGGAGGTTCCCAGCCAGTTAGTATGTGTGAGCATAAGCGCGCTAACATTCTGTTTGCTCTGGTTAATGTGGAAGAAGCTCTAAGACAATCATATAACAAACGTGGGCCCCAGCAAAGATGTTCAAAGCTGTCTTTCTGGTTCTAGATTTGGTTAGGACTCAGCAAACATACTAGAAATTAACTGCAAACACAAATGTGTATGAATGTGTACAAAACTGAGCAAAGACCCCTTTTAAAGCACACAAAGCTGAAATAGTTCCTTATTACTGACTTAAACCTACCAACCACTTTGTCAGAAACATTTAGAAACCTCTTCCAGGTGTACAGTTCAAAGCTGGAGCCCCTGTGCTGTGTGCAGCACTCCTATTGGTCAGCCACTGCCATACCCATTTCACTATCACCATGGTGTTTAGAGACTTCTGCTAGATTCTAAATAGTGAAACAGAATCTGACCAATAATGACTGAGGTAGAATGTGAATGCCAAATTGGGTGTGGCCACAGATGGGATCCAGCCTGTAATTGCACTCTTTGATAGATGTGCCTGACAAAGGATCCAATGAGGGTTAGTGCAAGGTAATAAATTATGTGGCTAGTGCATCTGTATTCTGTCTGGTGCTTTCGATTGGTTGGACCACCCCCACCCCCACCCCCCCCAGAACGGCCCGGCTGATAACTCACAGTACTCAATGCCCAGGACGACGTCTCTGAAGTAGGAGCGGGCCTGCTCTTCAGTGAAGGGGTTGTCTGTGGGTACCTCCATCACAGGGCTGGACCGAACACCCAGAGAGATTTGCGTCAGTAATTGAGAGGCCTAGTAATCAGGAGAGGCCTAAGCTCATTATGGCAGTGCCAGCCTGAGGGGGCGGGCCCTTGGGAGAGGGGGAGGGGCTTACAGAACATTATTTTTGCATTATTTGCCCTTGAAATTCCACGCCATTCCTCCACACATGGGCCGCTCTATTTGTAACCCGCACGGACGACGGCAAACAAATCCATGCAGTTGCGGTGGAAGTAGGCCATTTTGTAATTATGTAGAGCAGAAACTAATCTGCCCCTTTCACAGAAGGGTAAAACACACAAAGCAGATGAAATAAGCAGCTTTTCCCACCAACGTGCAGACAGGCTCATCAGGTGCGCAAAGCTAGCATTCAACTAAAGCAAAATGTAACATTTTTAAAACGAACAGACTCATGTGACAAACGCAGACGAGGATTCGTCATTTGATTTTTGCTCTGCTCAAATCTGTTAAAATTGCTACAGATCTCATCAGAGAGAGAGGAAGAGAAGCTTACGATAAAGTAGCTCAAGGGTTAAATGAAGCGTGAAGTAAAATACAGTAAGCAAAAATAGTTGAAAAAGTCCACAATAGTATTAGCAGGAAGAAGAATGGAAATCGCACGGGAAAACTTTGCAAGGCCAGCAAGGAAAACACAATGGTAGCGACTGTGAAGACATAAGAGCATAATGAACCCTGCTGGAACACGAGAACAGAGGAGACGAAGTGACAAAGCAGAGATATGACAGATATGCCCGAGAGGAATGAATGTAGGGATGGAGAGACAGCGCAAGAAAGACGGAGAGAAGTCAAGGCTTCAGTTACAGACGAGAGAGGACTCACTCACCCTTTCTGCATCAGCTCAAACACTGTGGAGAAGAGAGAGAGGGAGAGAGAATTACTAGAGTTGTGTGAAACCAAACACTACAATCACATCCTGTTTAGAATATAGGCCTAACGAAAAACCAAAAAAAAAGGCAACATGCACTATGCTAATTCCTCATTTTGACATTAGCGGTGATTTTTGGTTTTCTACCTAGGCAACAGATCAGCAGAAATCCTGTGGCCCTCGTCATATTTCTGACATTTCTAGCCTCAGCTGTGTCCTCGTGGTACTGTCATGCTTTACTCGCTGGTGTAAACACACTGATGTATTCACGCCCCTCGGTGAGACAACAGGGACGGCTCATCAGAAGGCCACGCTGCTTACACCTGCTACTCCTGCAGCAGGACACGCCCCCTACGCACTCGGGGTCAGCAGTGATTGGCTCTGAGGGAGGGACCCTGTCAAGTTTCCCTTTGAGAACGAGCCCAGTCATGTTCTCTGGAAATCCCGGCCCCAAAGCATGTGGCACGACTCAAACCCAAATCCCATCTGTACCAATTCATACCACTTAAAAGTGCTATTGGTAACTGGATAGTAGAAGGAATTCAACCCTCCATTTCAGGCCACTTACACCCTAGTAACAGGCAAATAGTTAATTTTTTCATTTCAGTGAAGACAGTTTGAAGTTTAAGACGTCGGTACTTGGTTCATACCCATGTGTAGATTGTCCTCAGCAGGGTCATCCAGCACCTGAAGCAGAAACATTATGTGGATCAAAACCTCCCAGAAGCCCTTGCTATGTTACCTTGCTTTATTATCAAAGTCAAAGACACACTAAGTGTGACCCAGAACTCCAAAAACTGGATTTTTTGTGATGCTGTGCAAGTGACACGGCATATTACAAAACAAGGCCACAAGCTAAAATGAGACAGGACAAATTTGGGACCCATGAGATGATGCCCCCATGAGAAGAACATTTAACTTCCTGTACTATTCTTACAATGACTAAGGAAGTTTTGGGAGCTCCTTGATTGTGCGTCTGCAGAGCTGCAGTACAACCCTACAGTAGACTACAGTATAGCACAGTACAACCCTACAGTACACTACAGTATAGCACAGTACAACCCTACAGTACACTACAGTATAGCACAGTACAACCCTATAGTACACTAAAGTACAACACAGTACAATCCTACAGATGGGGTTCTTTTACACAGGTGTAGAACAACAAGTGTGGACACACTGACAGCCATGGAGTTACCCACTTATTTAACCTGCCCTATTCTTTCAGTGTTTATCCATCCCTTTCTCTCCCTCCTTCTCCTCTCACATTATCAACTAATGCTAAATAACCAGGGAGCCACCATGATTGGAGAACTCCTCCGAGGGTACACATGGTGGTAAAGGTAGAGGCAGTTTCTCTCTGCATCCTCCCATCCATCTCTATTTCGACTTAATCAGTCTCTCTCTCTCTCTCTCTCAGTTGCAGTGTCTCCTTGTCGCTTGCTCTCTTTCACTGTGATCATAAGGGTTCAAAAGGAACCTCTGTTCAATAACTTTTTTTGCCTCCAGCTGACTTCCACTTAGCATGTCCCCTCACTAACCGTGTTTCATCAGATGGCCAGTTCTGTGACTCAGCTGCCATCATGTTCTTTCATTATTTTCGGTTCATTCTAAGCGTGGCGCTCTCTGAAGAACCAGCGGTCGTTTAGTCACAGATGGCAGAGAGCCTCTTTAACCATCACCATGCTGAAATGTTCAAACCTTTTTTGAAGGCCAAATCAGACACCCTCTGCCTCGGCACACATGAATGGCTTTCTGACTGTCGGAAGACTCTGACCTCCACCAGTTTGACGATGTTGAGGTGGTCAAGCTTTTTGAGGATGGCGATCTCCTGGTAGACCCTCTCCAGAGGGCCCAGCACTTTGGGCTGTTCACCCAGCAGCACCTTTGGGCCACGAGGGGGCGGGCGGCCTGCAAACAGCAGGAGCATTGTGAATAAAGATGAAATGCTTTTCACACCAAATATACTCCTCAACTTAATATAGTTGTTATAGGTGTTATTACACCTGTAACCGTTCTACAGCTATGCTTGGTTTGGCCGCCTCCCTCTAGGACGTTGATCATTGGTCAGTTTAGTTGAGTGACAGACCAATCTCAACACATCTGTGACAGCTGACATGAGAGTTTGCCAGGTGCTGATTCAGTGAAAGTGGCAGTGTGATCAGGCACCTTGACAGTGCTCGAGTTTGATCACATGTTGGCATCACAGGTCTTATGCTGTGACCCATGAGGCTACACTGTGACTCATGACCCACGACTAAATTAACTACAACTCCTCCATTCCCACAGCAGTCTTTATACAACCATTTGTTCAGCAGGAGGTTCTGGTCATTATAAATAATAACGGAAATACCGAGACACTCGTGCAGAAAAAAATGCGAAATCAAATATTCATGGGAGCCCCAGTCAGGCCAAGCCGGACACCGTTCACGCTGGTCACAACGGAGAATGAAGAGCAACGTACGTGGAAAGCCATACTGCTTCATCAGTTTCTTCTTAGACACCACTTTCATAGCCTGGAGAAAGAGACAGAGGTGAAAATGTGAGAACAGGAGGGAGAGAGAGGAAGATGCGGTGAGAGAGAGAGAGAGAGAGAGAGAGAGAGAGAGAGAGAGAGTACAGTGCAGCATGTTAAGCTGAAGTTTACAACTACTTCACTTTGTTCTTTTTTTCTCCTCCACTGTGCATGAAAATGTCCCAAACATTCTCCATCATATACAGAGGTGGCTGATGTGGACTTTCAAGTGGGTGACATAATAGGCCGACTTTCCTGCATTTCCATATTAATCAAACAAAGACTCTCTGCGGCTCACATGGCCCGGCGCCCCTCCTCTGCCCTGCCTCTAATGGAGCACTCCATGTCTGCCAGCCAGCACCGTCTCCAGCTAAGTGATTGCAAAAGTGATTATGGAAATCTGTGAGCCAATATGCAAATTTGCACATGAATAATTGAGTGACAAGTTCTCAAAAGTAATCACCTTCCATAGAGCGACCCACCGATTGGCAGATTTTAGAATTCAGCAAAGAAACATATGGGTTATGGGGGGGGGGCAGAAGACAACGGATGTGATTGCAATGTAATGTGGCTGAAGTGTGCCTCAGTACAATCAAATGCTAACAACTTTTTAATTTCTATAGAGACATAATGCAACAAAAAAAAATTCAATGCAGGCAAATTGTTTTTCCAATTCTGTAAAATTTAACTGCTCTTGTGCTCTTGAATAGCTCGTGTTTCACCGCAACAGAAAGAAGCGACTCTTTTCTAACCAGCAGGGCGGCGTGCTTGTCCCTGACTTCTGGGGCCAGTGCGGCCTCGCCCAGTTTCTCATGTCGCTACAATGACTAATTAGCATCTCATTCGAACGAAACACATTGATGAACAAGGCGTCAAAGATAAGCGCACCTGTTCTATTCTCCTGCCGCTGGAGCTTAAGCGCTGCGTCTTTATGTAACGAAGGAAGTGCTTTGAAACACGTCTCCGTTCATTACAGAATGGCGAGGTGATGTAGGCGCCTGGTCTGTGGCACCTGCCTGGGGGGGGTGAGTGTGTAACGGATGAATGACAGCCGCTCAGAGGTGACCGGCTTCCTCAAGGAGGCACAACCACGCTTGCGAAGCAACTGAACTTTCTTTGAGCCTGAAAAATCAGCCATAAAATGGTCCTTTTTTTTCCCTCTTATGACGCAGTGGATGAACCGGCATTACAAGCAGGAATGGAGCAGGACACGATTCATGGCTCCTGTTAGTCAAGGACAGACACGCCGCCACGACAACCGGGAGGGTCTCGGCGTACCAGGTGGGTTTGGCTCGTCAGAGGCCAGAGTCGTAAACAGTGAAGTGTCATGTCTGAGGAGAGGAGGAAGGGCAGAGCACAACTCACACAAATGCGCGACTGTTCGGATTCAGAGCAGAATCAGGGAGTGATACACACATTACAGCACTGATAAGACTAAGAATGAGCTTCACTGACAGCGGATTTAGGCTAGAAACAGGCCCGTTGTAATTAAAGGGCAAGTATTTGACATAATCTCTGAACTACTTAACTGACTCCATCACATAACTGCATGATTTATGTAATGCACAAGCTGTTTCTAACTCTGCATGTTAAGTAAGGAGAAGTGCCCCAAGAACTCTACAAGACTACAAGAGACATGATTAACTAATGTGGTCATCACAGGTCAGCTGGTGTTACAGAGGCAAACTGGAGCTAAAACGCAGATGCCCAGACTTGCAGACTGAGGAAGGTAGGGGTGCATCCTCACACACACACACCATCCTCACACACACACACCATCCTCACACACACACACCATTCTCACACACACACACCATCTTCACACACACACACACACACCATCCTCACACACACACACACACATCATCCTCACACACACACACACCATCCTCACACACACACCATCCTCACACACACACACCATCCTCACACACACACACACACACACCATCTTCACACACACACACACACCATCCTCACACACACACACACACACACACCATCCTCACACACACACACCATCTTCACACACACACACCATCTTCACACACACACACCATCCTCACACACACACACACACCATCCTCACACACACACACACACCATCCTCACACACACACACACCATCCTCACACACACACCATCCTCACACACACACCATCCTCACACACACACCATCCTCACACACACACACACACACACACACCATCCTTGAACACACCATCCTCACACACAAGGAGGCTTCAGGTTCCTCTTCATGACCTGGTCACGGTCGCACACTTCACCAGCCACACCACTCCAACCAGCTTTCTACAGAAGGCCACAGCTCACAGACGCAGGGCAATGTGGGGCGATGTGGGGTGAGATGAGGTTGAGTTACGTTGGGTGATATGAGACAATGGGGCATGACGTTAGGCGATGTGGGGCAATGTGATTCTTGGTAGATGTGGGGTGAGGTAGGGTGGACAGAAGTGGGCTGATGCAGGGTGAGGTTGTGCAGTTGGGGTGAGGTGGGGTGGACAGAAATGGGCTGACGCAGGGTGAGGTTGTGCAGTTGGGGTGAGGTGGGGTGGACAGAAATGGGCTGATGCAGGGTGAGGTTGTGCAGTTGGGGTGAGGTGGGGTGGACAGAAATGGGCTGACGCAGGGTGAGGTTGTGCAGTTGGGGTGAAGTGGGTTGATGTGGGAAGATCCTGAGATGATGCAAAGCTGAACTGGTGGAGGTAAGAAGAGGACAGTGAAAAATGCTGGGAGAGACTGCACTGTGCCTGCTATGGTAACTCATGGTTTCATAAGAAAATTATGTAATGGATAAATCATAATGGATGGCACCTCAGAGCAGCTGCAGGGTGTCCCGGCCTCCCCCACCTCCTCCATATTTACACCATTTTCTCATTTTTCTTCTCCCTCTCAGAACACACAGCACGCTTCAAATCGGTATGATTTTTTTGGGTTCTGTCCTGTGCGTGTTATCTTCATCCTCTGCTGCCTCTCTGTATTTTGAGCCCAGCCTGAGCCGTGAGACTTCTGTCATGCCATGGGTCAGCACCCCGGGTCACTGGAGCCAGTGGCCCCACTGGCATGCGCATTTTACCAGCGTTTTCACAAACGACACTTTTAATGCCTGCCCTCTTCCCATAATCCTTTCCTCTCAAGGCCATGTAAAGCATCGGCAGGTGAAACATTGGCCAGGACATCAGCACAGACACCACAACAACAGCGACTCTTCCTCGGGAAAACGCACATAATACTTATCATCATCCTCGTTGTATGCCAGCTTGACCACGCCATAAGAGCCCTGAGGGGGTAAAGCAGAAACACCAGAGTGAACAAAGAGGACAGCGAGAATTGTAGAAGTAGGGGTGTAAACAGTGTAGGGGTGGTGTAGAAGTAGGGGTGTAAACAGTGTAGGGGTGGTGTAGTAGTAGGGGTGTAAACAGTGTAGGGGTGGTGTAGTAGTAGGGGTGTGTACAGTGTAGGGGTGGTGTAGAAGTAGGGGTGTGTACAGTGTAGGGGTGGTGTAGAAGTATGGGTGTGTACAGTGTAGGGGTGGTGTAGTAGTAGGGGTGTGTACAGTGTAAGGGTGGTGTAGAAGTAGGGGTGTGTACAGTGTAGGGGTGGTGTAGTAGTAGGGGTGTGTACAGTGTAGGGGTGGTGTAGAAGTAGGGGTGTGCACAGTGTAGGGGTGGTGTAGAAGTAGGGGTGTGTACAGTGTAGGGGTGGTGTAGAAGTAGGGGTGTGTACAGTGTAGGGGTGGTGTAGAAGTAGGGGTGTGTACAGTGTAGGGGTGGTGTAGTAGTAGGGGTGTGTACAGTGTAGGGGTGGTGTAGAAGTAGGGGTGTGCACAGTGTAGGGGTGGTGTAGAAGTAGGGGTGTGTACAGTGTAGGGGTGGTGTAGAAGTAGGGGTGGTGTAGAAGTAGGGGTGTAAACAGTATAGGGGTGGTGTAGAAGTAGGGGTGTGTGCAGTGTAGGGGTGGTGTAGAAGTAGGGGTGTGTACAGTGTAGGGGTGGTGTAGAAGTAGGGGTGTGTACAGTGTAGGGGTGGTGTAGAAGTAGGGGTGTGTACAGTGTAGGGGTGGTGTAGAAGTAGGGGTGTGTACAGTGTAGGGGTGGTGTAGTAGTAGGGGTGTGTACAGTGTAGGGGTGGTGTAGAAGTAGGGGTGTGTACAGTGTAGGGGTGGTGTAGTAGTAGGGGTGTGTACAGTGTAGGGGTGGTGTAGAAGTAGGGGTGTGTACAGTGTAGGGGTGGTGTAGTAGTAGGGGTGTAAACAGTGTAGGGGTGGTGTAGAAGTAGGGGTGTAAACAGTGTAGGGGTGGTGTAGAAGTAGGGGTGTAAACAGTGTAGGGGTGGTGTAGAAGTAGGGGTGTAAACAGTGTAGGGGTGGAGTAGAAGTAGGGGTGTAAACAGTGTAGGGGTGGTGTAGAAGTAGGGGTGAAACAGTGTAGGGGTGGTGTAGAAGTATGGGTGTAAACAGTGTAGGGGTGGTGTAGAAGTATGGGTGTAAACAGTGTAGGGGTGGAGTAGATGTAGGGGTGTAAACACTGTAGGAGTGGTGTAGAAGTAGGGGTGAAACAGTGTAGGGGTGGTGTAGAAGTATGGGTGTAAACAGTGTAGGGGTGGTGTAGAAGTATGGGTGTAAACAGTGTAGGGGTGGAGTAGAAGTAGGGGTGTAAACACTGTAGGAGTGGTGTAGAAGTAGGGGTGTGTACAGTGTAGGGGTGGTGTAGAAGTAGGGGTGTGTACAGTGTAGGGGTGGTGTAGAAGTAGGGGTGTGTACAGTGTAGGGGTGGTGTAGAAGTAGGGGTGTAAACAGTATAGGGGTGGTGTAGAAGTAGGGGTGTAAACAGTGTAGGGGTGGTGTAGAAGTAGGGGTGTAAACAGTATAGGGGTGGTGTAGAAGTAGGGGTGTTTACAGTGTAGGGGTGGTGTAGAAGTAGGGGTGTAAACAGTGTAGGGGTGGAGTAGAAGTAGGGGTGTAAACAGTGTAGGGGTGGTGTAGAAGTAGGGGTGTAAACAGTGTAGGAGTGGTGTAGAAGTAGGGGTGAAACAGTGTAGGGGTGGTGTAGAAGTATGGGTGTAAACAGTGTAGGGGTGGTGTAGAAGTAGGGGTGTAAACAGTGTAGGGGTGGTGTAGAAGTAGGGGTGTAAACAGTATAGGGGTGGTGTAGAAGTAGGGGTGTAAACAGTGTAGGGGTGGTGTAGAAGTAGGGGTGTAAACAGTGTAGGGGTGGTGTAGAAGTAGGGGTGTTTACAGTGTAGGGGTGGTGTAGAAGTAGGGGTGTAAACAGTGTAGGGGTGGTGTAGAAGTAGGGGTGTAAACAGTGTAGGGGTGGTGTAGAAGTAGGGGTGTAAACAGTATAGGGGTGGTGTAGAAGTAGGGGTGTTTACAGTGTAGGGGTGGTGTAGTAGTAGGGGTGTTTACAGTGTAGGGGTGGTGTAGAAGTAGGGGTGTGTACAGTGTAGGAGTGGTGTAGAAGTAGGGGTGTAAACAGTGTAGGGGTGGTGTAGAAGTAGGGGTGTGTACAGTGTAGGGGTGGTGTAGAAGTAGGGGTGTGTACAGTGTAGGGGTGGTGTAGAAGTAGGGGTGTGTACAGTGTAGGGGGGGTGTAGAAGCAGGTGTGTAAACAGTGTAGGGGTGGTGTAGAAGTATGGGTGTTTACAGTGTAGAGGTGGTGTAGAAGTAGGGGTGTGTACAGTGTAGAGGTGGTGTAGAAGTAGGGGTGTGTACAGTGTAGAGGTGGTGTAGAAGTAGGGGTGTGTACAGTGTAGAGGTGGTGTAGAAGTAGGGGTGTTTACAGTGTAGAGGTGGTGTAGAAGTATGGGTGTTTACAGTGTAGAGGTGGTGTAGAAGTATGGGTGTAAACAGTGTAGAGGTGGTGTAGAAGTAGGGGTGTGTACAGTGTAGGGGTGGTGTAGAAGTATGGGTGTTTACAGTGTAGGGGTGGTGTAGAAGTATGGGTGTGTACAGTGTAGGAGTGGTGTAGAAGTAGGGGTGTAAACAGTGTAGGGGTGGTGTAGAAGTAGGGGTGTAAACAGTGTAGGGGTGGTGTAGAAGTAGGGGTGTGTACAGTGTAGGGGTGGTGTAGAAGTAGGGGTGTGTACAGTGTAGGGGTGGTGTAGAAGTAGGGGTGTGTACAGTGTAGGGGGGGTGTAGAAGCAGGTGTGTAAACAGTGTAGGGGTGGTGTAGAAGTAGGGGTGTAAACAGTGTAGGGGTGGTGTAGAAGCAGGCGTGTAAACAGTGTAGGGGTGGTGTAGAAGCAGGTGTGTAAACAGTGTAGGGGTGGTGTAGAAGCAGGTGTGTAAACAGCGTAGGGGTGGTGAAGAAGTAGGGGTGTAAACAGTGTAGGGGTGGTGTAGTAGTAGGGGTGTAAACAGTGTAGGGGTGGTGTAGTAGTAGGGGTGTAAACAGTGTAGGGGTGGTGTAGTAGTAGGGGTGTAAACAGTGTAGGAGTGGTGTAGAAGTATGGGTGTTTACAGTGTAGAGGTGGTGTAGAAGTAGGGGTGTGTACAGTGTAGAGGTGGTGTAGACGTATGGGTGTGTACAGTGTAGAGGTGGTGTAGAAGTAGGGGTGTGTACAGTGTAGAGGTGGTGTAGAAGTAGGGGTGTTTACAGTGTAGAGGTGGTGTAGAAGTATGGGTGTTTACAGTGTAGAGGTGGTGTAGAAGTATGGGTGTTTACAGTGTAGAGGTGGTGTAGAAGTAGGGGTGTAAACAGTGTAGAGGTGGTGTAGAAGTAGGGGTGTGTACAGTGTAGGGGTGGTGTAGAAGTATGGGTGTTTACAGTGTAGGGGTGGTGTAGAAGTATGGGTGTAAACAGTGGTGTGGTGTTTGCCGTCTGGACACGAGAGTCCCAAACTCACCTTCCCAATTTCACTCTTCAGCTTGTACTGGTTAAGCTGGATACAGTCCTGAATGGCATACAGAATAAGGGAGAGAGAAAAAGGGAGAGAGAGAGAGAGCGTGTGTGTGTGAGTGAGAGAGAAAGAGAGAGAGAGAGAGAGAGAGAGAGAGGGAGAGAGAGAGAAAGAGAGAGAGATTAAGCTGATGTTATCTGTGCTCAGTGGCAGGATGCTGGTTATGGTTAGGGATGGGGAACAGTATGTCCTCATCCATAGCTGACTTATTACACCAACATTAATTGTAATAATAGACCCAGGAAAGTCAGTAAGGTACACGCAGGCTATGTCTCAAAACCATAGCAACGATCACATGTCACACTAGAAGAGCGAGTGAGAGAGACCAAAGTCAGATATTTGTTCTATAAATGGACACTTACATTCATCATATTGAATTCTAAAGCACCCTGCAATGGTTCCAAGTTCAAATGTGGTTCCACATTTCTAATGCTATGAAAATGTAAACACACATTCTTCTTTCTCACACACACACACACACACACACACACACACACACACACACACACACACACACACACACACAGCCTGAAGCACATCAAGCTGCACTTTATGCCCTCCGCTGTAGGATATTAACTTCATAATACGTACGGGGGTGGGGGGAGGTGAGGGTGAGAGTGTGAGAGGCTAATTGCACTATAATCATATTACAGTCCTCAGCTTACATGCAAGCAAAGACAAAACAAGAGGCTTAAAAGGGGCAAAAGGCAGAAGGAAATGGCAGAAGAGGGTGAAACGGAGAGACCTAATCCCTCAGCGGCACCAGGCAGACTGTAAACACCAGCGTGTCAATAACGCATCGGCCGAGCGGACCGCCCCAGCCACGCTGCCCGGCTCCCGGTGTCCTGCAACAGCCGGCTTCTGACTGACAGAGCTTCGGACCGAGCCTGGCACATGATCGCTTACACCAGCACTGCAGTAAAGGCTTTCTCTTCCTCACACACACACACACACACACACACACACACACACACACACACACACACACACACACACACACACACACTTTGCCTCCTGGCAATAAAACACTACCACAGTCCCTCACCCATCCCCCAACCCCGTGAGACAGTCCAGTCCAGTCCAGTAATGTCATCTGTTCTTATCATTTAAGGACTTCAACACCCCGCCCCCCCCCACCTATTTCTCATTCTAGTATCACGCAGGAGTGAACATAGATTAACAGAGACGTGCGCAGACACATGAAGGCAACCAGACACACACAAGATGTATAAGGTATTAAGACTCGTGTACTGCTGCATTCTGGGTTTTTTTTACCCCCACATGCTTTGATGAGACCAGATTATCACGGATAATCCCAGGGTTAGCATAAACACAACATTGTTTATGATTAGCGGTTTCACCTTACCTTCATAAGAGTGTGTGGGGTGTGTTGGAGAGGGGAACTGATAGAAGGGAGATGGAGAGAGAGAGAGAGTGAAAGAGAGACTAAACTAGTAAGAGAATACGCTCTAAAAAGACAAAAGGTGACAGACAGGTTGGGAAAGTAACCTATCGTGTGTCAGCCAGTGGAAACAAACAGGGGTCCTAACACCCGTCAAGAGCAGAGACGGTAAAGGCCAACCACTTTGACTCCAACCCGCCACTCATCCACAGCCCAACCACAGCCAAACTCCACAGAGGGCCATGAATGGGCCATTCCGTCATCTCCCACAACGCCAGACCCCAAGTCAAGTAAAAAAAATACCAGTACAAAGGATTCACAGTAAATCATAATGAACACAATTAACTCACTAAAGACAACACTTGATTCAAATGACTAAAGAAGGGGAGACTGTGAAACTGTTAAACACTGTTACAGCCCTTGTAACCAGCTACACTGTTACAGCCCTTGTAACCAGCTACACTGTGACTTATGTGCCAACATAAAAATTCTGCCAAAGCAAGGACATGTTTAAGATGCATTACATTCCCCTCAGTGATCTATATTACTTATATGGGCTTTGCAGAATTCTTGACAAATGGCACAGATAGAATCAGACAATCCTCTCTCTCCTCTGCACAATTCCTCTGCAATACTTAAAAAAAAAACAAGCTGGTATCACTGGGAAAGCCCCTCAATACAACATCTTTCAGTGAGATGGCAAAAAACCCCATAAAGCCATGAACTAAGAACTGGGGGAATATCCTGCTGTTCTCTCAAGCTTCACTTGGGAAGTAAACACATCACTTATTTACTCGGAACCTATTTGGCCAATGAAACCACTATAAATAAATGGTCAGTCAAATTCACACGGAGACCTTTTTTTTCGTGACGCAGTCACTGTGAACACCGTGTGTGGATTAATTTGACAAATACAAGTGGACGCATGAGAGGGCCGCGCCAAGCAGCACGAGCCTGGTGGACCCTGGAGGACACCCAGAGCTCCCAGTTCATCTCCTTCTTCAAGGGAATCAAATGGATAGAGAAAAAAACAGCCATTTTATCTCAGTCTGACTGAGATAAAAAACCTGAACATGGGGAGGAATAGACATTAAAGGCTGCGGTAACCACAGCAACAAACAAATGATACACCGATGTGCTTGACCAGGGTCATACTGAGACTGTTCAGTCTCTCTGGGGGCAGAGAGAGAACGAGGGAGGGAGAGACAGAGAGAGGGAGAGAGAAATAAGGAATTTTTTTCTTTACATATATATTCAGTCTTTACAGTCTTTCTTTGGCAAAGTTTTGTAATTACACTTATGCCAGTATAATATTTTAAAAGAAAATGAATAAATGAAAAGGAGAAATGAGAGAGAGAGAGAGAAAGAAAGAAAGAAAGAAAGAAAGAAAGAAAGAAAGAAAGAAAGAAAAAGCTGAATGAAGTCACTTCTTTGTTAGCGTATGAGCACCACAGAACGATTCTGCATGACCTGTGGACTGATAACGGGAAATGAGTTTTAACACCTCCACAGAGCCACTATGAAACACGCTGACACACGTTCTAACACTACAGTTAACATCAAGGTACGACATGACAAACGAGTCCTATTCAGGTTTAACGTGCACAAAGTGAATAAAATATGTTTAAGGAAATTTCCCCATTGTCTGGTGGCTGGTTTAAAACTTGAAATTGAAGTGTTCTTAATGTATGAAGTAATGCACGGATCAGAATTTCCTTAGTACCGATCAAAGCTTCTAGATGTTGCCAACTTAAAGCATTCCTCTCAGGTAGTAAAATTGGTATCACACAGTAGCACAGCTTTGTGTGCGTGCGTGTGTGTGTGTGCGCGTGTGTGTGTGTGTGTGTGTGGATGGGGGAATCACCTGTGTATCTGAGATGGACACACGCTTGGACTCGATGGTGGGCCGTCGTGCGACCCGCGGCGAAATGTGCGAGAGCCGTTCAGCCCCGCCCCCTGTGGACAGGTACGTCCCTCTCTCTTGCAGTGACATCTTCCTGCCAGAAAAAAGTGGCCGTCGGGGCGGAGCCTTCTTGTGTCCCGCCCCATTCCTCAGCCCGTTGGTGGATTGGTCCATTATGATGATGGCGGCCATCTTGTCGGCGACCTCATCCTGGGAGGAGTCGGGGTCCAGCTCCGCCTGTGCGCAGCCGGGGTCACTGCTCATCGCCATGGTTATAGGGCTGTGGGTAGAGCTCGGCGGCAGGGAGGGAGGGGTGTGTGGAACGTTGTCATCAACTTCGTGCTCCGCCCCCCCAGTCTGGGTCTGCAGTCACAGCAAACTAGCGAGAAGGAGAGAAATAAATAATTTACATGTACAGCATTTGGCAGATGCTCTTATCTTACACCTCATTGATCAGAATGAGCGAGTGTGTCACATGGTCCAATGGGAACTGGACTCATGACCTTGGTGTTGCTAGCAGCATGTTCTCTTCAGCAGATGAGCTACAACAGCACCTTCAACAGGCAACCAGACCATCATCCTTACAGAGCTGCAACCCATAAAACCCAAGACCCAACTCAGTGCTGCTGTGGTGACTGGGCAGCTAAGCTGGTCTGAGCAGCAACACACTTCCACTGGTGTGAGCAGGTCTTGGTCAGCCCAGCTGCCAACGGCTCTCTGCACAAGCACAGATGGACATGACGTGTCCCACCACACTCGAGGGTGGAAATGTACGTTTTTCATCAGTGGTCAGCTTGCCAGGTTCCTCGGTCCAAGACGTCCTGGACGAAAGACGTTATGAAGTTCCCAATCCACTGCCTACAGAATAAAATCAGGGCTTGTTGTGTAACTAGTCGCACTCCCTAAGCCATTACAGTCATCACTGGGATGGTGTGAACGCCGCCACAGCTATGAGCCCATGAGCTCGTCTGTCCACAATGGGCTAATCAAAAACACTAAAACAAAGAGGCAAACAACTTTCTTGCCAACCTGCTGCTGACTGCGACTAGTGTTCGGACGTCTCCTCAAGCAGAGCGTGGCGTCTGAAGTTCTGTCTCCCAGTTCTGTGTTGATCACAAACCTTTCTCACAGCACTGGAATGAAAGCGGAGCTGGGCCGCTGGTTGAGCCCTTGTTTCACAGATAAAAAGACAATATTACAAAATGAAAACGTTACGTAATGTCAAACCACGTTACGTAATGTCATTACCGCCTCCCAGCCCCTTCAAACACTCCTCGAAGAGAATTATTACTAATCAATCTGAAGTGTGATCGGGACTCAAATCCGGGTGTTGCCAAGGAGGACGTTGGCGAACAAGGCAAATCAATGAGTCACATGAAACTAAAATAAAACCAAAAGATTAAAAACTCCCAGTTGCCTCATTGCTGAGTAGATTTCCTCCTGGTCGCCTACAGACAGAGAATAAAAATGACTAAGCCAGGAGGCCATTTTCAAAAACGCAATGTTCAAACTTCTAACATGGAATGACAAGGGACCCATTCTGAATTAGACAGATTCAGGACATAAAGTATTTCTCCCTTGTCTCGCTCTCTCTCTCTCCTCTCCCTTCCTCCCCCTCTCCCTCTCTCATGACAGGATCTCAAGGTTATCCAAAATACACAGGGTGCTTAGCACTTCTCTCGTTCCATGACGTCCCTCGGGACGATGTCCCAGCGAGTGCAGGACGCCTCAGGTCACACAACCATGCCTCAGGTCACATGGAGATGCTGACATGCCCGTCAGCACCTGCGTGGGACCCGGGACCTTTGATCTGTATCGGTGTGGTAGCAGGGCTCCGTCTGGGCCTTAGGCAGTGAAGTCCCTGAATGGTAGTTCTAGCAGGAAGCCCAGAAGAGTCCTGCCATGGTTAAACTGCAGCTTTGGGCAAAACTGTTATGTTTGTCGTTAGACACTATAATCAGAATCAGAATCAGAATCAATTTTATTTGTCATACTTTTGCACAGGTACAAGGTACGAAATTTAATTCCCCCGGGCCCACAGTTAAAGCACCCGGAACCCAGAGTCGAGACTCTATAAGACACTATAAGCCTCTGGTTATGCACAAATACATAGATGCTATATGTGTATCGATGCACGCACGCACGCACACACACACGCACGCACGCACACACTCACACACAGACACACACACACACGCACAAACAGAAACGAATGAAGTCAGCCTTGCTTAAACTAATGTTCTCCTCTAGACCTGAAGTGAGCCTTTAACAGAAGATGCTTTTTCATCTGTTCTCAGAGGCTTAAATCGAGAGAGGAAAAAAACTCCATTTATAGAGTATGGCAAAAAAAAAAAAAAAAAACCCACCCTCTTTCTTTTCATGCGTTCTCTTACACCACCGCAGGTTGCATAACACAAGCGCCTCTGACGGCCGATTGGGCGGAGAAAATATTGTGACCCGCCCACCGCACTTCATTCACGGCGGGTGGTCTTCCCGTTGCCCCGACAACCAGCCATGCCAAGGCAACCTTGATGTTCTCACAAATTGTAGGCAGTACTTTTCACCTGAGTGCCTTCAATGACATCTGCAGATTTGAACCTGCTATAATACTCAGTATAAATAGTAATTAAAAAGCAATAAACGAAACAAAGGAATCTCTTCAGTTTGGGTCCATATGGAGTTGCTGCTTAAACCTGCGAGCTCTGATCACCCATCAGCTGTTTGTTGCTGCTCACAATTACTTACACAGTGCTACGATCACTATTTAAATGCAAAACCATGTGGATAGACAGTGTATTTATTTGGTATTCAGTGTAATCGTAGGGGACTGCTGTAATCATCCCCGTTCCAAGATTCAGCTGCAGACGATCCAGCTACAGATTCAGGTTTCAGCCAAAAACACGATCTAATTGAAGTCCTGCATGGATATGGAGATGAGAAGCAGAACGCTTCTTCTTATGTTTCTTTGTTCAACAGGCTTAATAACATTAATGGATTACAGAGAACAGCCAGCATCAGAGCCGACGGAGGGCAGACGTCTGTGCGCACACAGAGGAGCGAGACGTAGCACAAAGGTCACGCGGCGGCGTAAACGGGAGCGCCAGCCCACACCGTCTCAGTGCCCACGGGCCACAGGTCACCAGATCACTTTCAATTCATTTGTAAGCACGCTTGTGTAACCAGACATTACAGCTTGACCCGGCCACCTCTGACCTACAATGACGACACCAACCACCAGAGGAAATTGAAGGGGACCCAGCAGTGACCCATGTGGTGAGTGGAGCTACATGACCTGGAAAAGCCCCACCCAAACCCCCCAACCCCCTTCCTGCACGTGCTACATCCCAGCATCCTCTGCGCAGGGTCGGGCGGGGTCATCCAATATCCCCAGTGCATCTCGTACTACACAGAATGCCTGCGGGCAGCAGGGAACCAAGACACATATCCAAACAGCACATGTTTCCAGACCTTCACGCACCACACCAGTTCAGGAAGAGCATATGGATGTGGAAAACCTCCAGGGAGGGTGGGAATACTCCACTTTAACACATACGGATGGCGGGAAAAAAAGACAAAAGACACAACCCTACCGAGTAGCAGATTGCAGATTCTATAGTATGAATAAACTATAAATGTAAATGATTTAAAAATGTGAGAAAGAAGAATCTCACGTTTCATTTCCACATTCTCTATTACTTACCATCCTGACCTCACATTCTCTTTTTTTACTATCTCTATCTCCACACACACACACACACACACACACACACACACACACACACACACACACACACACACACACACACACACACAGCAAATGAACTTGTGACTGAAGCCGGCTCTGTCCGGAGGTGAAGCAGTGTACAGAGCTCAGGGGTTATGAGTTGGAGGACAGGTGGAGGGTGAAGCAGAGGGCGGGTGGAGGGTGAAGCAGTGGGAAGGTGGAGGGTGAAGCAGTGGAGGGTGAAGCAGTGGGCAGGTGGAGGGTGAAGCAGAGGGATGGTGGAGGGTGAAACAGAGGGAAGGTGGAGGGTGAAGCAGAGGGAAGGTGGAGGGTGAAGCAGAGGGATGGTGGAGGGTGAAGCAGAGGGCAGGTGGAGGGTGAAGCAGTGGGCAGGTGGAGGGTGAAGCAGTGGAAAGGTGGAGGGTGAAGCAGAGGGCAGGTGGAGGGTGAAGCAGTGGGCAGGTGGAGGGTGAAGCAGAGGGATGGTGGAGGGTGAAGCAGAGGGCAGGTGGAGGGTGAAGCAGTGGGCAGGTGGAGGGTGAAGCAGTGGGCAGGTGGAGGGTGAAGCAGTGGGAAGGTGGAGGGTGAAGCAGAGGGCAGGTGGAGGGTGAAGCAGTGGGCAGGTGGAGGGTGAAGCAGTGGGCAGGTGGAGGGTGAAGCAGTGGGAAGGTGGAGGGTGAAGCAGTGGGCAGGTGGAGGGTGAAGCAGTGGGAAGGTGGAGGGTGAAGCAGTGGGCAGGTGGAGGGTGAAGCAGTGGGAAGGTGGAGGGTGAAGCAGTGGGCAGGTGGAGGACATGCAGGCAGTATGCAGCTTTCGCCTCCTGCCACCCGTTCTGCCACTGAAGCGCGAGAGGTCTCTACCAGCGCAACTCTCTTGCGCCTACATAGCTGGGAGCTGAAGGGGGGGTGGGGGTTCAGGTGGAAGAAACAGTGCACTCAGAGATGGAGCAGAACAAGAAGCCTAGTGTGGGGCTGTGGCAGTGCTGTAGTACTGTAATGTAGCAGACATTAGCAGTGCTGTAGTACTGTAATGTAGCAGACATTAGCAGTGCTGTAGTACCGTAATGTAGCAGATATTAGCAGTGCTGTAGTACCGTAATGTAGCAGATATTAGCAGTCCTGTAGTACTGTATTGTAGCAGATATTAGCAGTCCTGTAGTACTGTATTGTAGTAGATATTAGCAGTCCTGTAGTACTGTATTGTAGCAAACATTAGCAGTTCTGTAGTACTGTATTGTAGCACACATTAGCAGTGCCATAGTACTATAATGTAGCAGACATTAGCAGTGCTGTAGTACTGTAATGTAGCAAATTTTAGCAGTGCTGTAGTACTGTAATGAGGCAGACATTAGAGATAACTCATGAAGACAGAGTGAATCATTAATATTTGTGCATCAAATCATAGGACAAAACAAAAGCAAAATAAATGTATAACTTTGAGCAAAGCACCTGCACATGAAACAGTTAATTCACCAGACTCTTAAGAGTTCAATGGGAGGGGTGTTTACTGGGGGCCATCACAAAACAACATAGGGGAAGGCGAGGGCTCCATGGCCTGACTAAATATCTTGGAAAAGGTCTCCAAGATGGCTCGCCAGACTGTGAACAACTTCGGACATGTCAAAATGGAGCCACAGAGAACTGATCTGTGCGTATCGATCACATCTACGCTGGAATCCATCTCACCATGACCGACTTTAGTCCAACGCAGACGGCGGACAATTTTACATTGTGTAACACAGCATGACTGAGACATATGAAAGAGGAGAAATTTCTCTGTATTATTTTGTTACTACTGAAATTGATTAATCTAGGTCTGTCTCCCATTTACTTTTAAGGCAGTCTAAAGGTATTGAATTATGTGTGTTGAGCAGTTCATAAATTATGCTTACAGCCTGCTTTAACTCGAGTCCAGGGAAGGGGAAGGCATAGTGGAAAGCAATCTAAATTCAAGGCTTCAGAATCCTACAGTTGCAAATACCTATAAAAGGGTGATCTGGGAATTTCATATGATCTGGGATATCTGATATATATCCATAAATTACCATCACTACAGAGACCAGATGGTGAGCCCTCGCTCCTTTTAGACTGTAAAGGCACTGTCCATTACTGATAGAACCAATGAGTGCTGATTTGCAATTGGTGTTGCTTGTGACCAACCCCTAAAAAGATCTCCTAAACTGATTCCAGATGTTGACTAGGGGAACGACAGCTGGATTAGAAGTGAATCCAGAAACAGGCTATGTGAATGGCAACGCGGGACATACGAGCACTGTTATGGCGCATTTCCACTAGGGCCTGCTTGGCGCGGTACGGTTCGATTCGCGACGGTTTGTGAGTGTTTCCATTAGTACCACTTCCCTGTGAGCCGGCCCCTTCGGGTACTTTTTTCGTACCGACTCGCTTGAGGTTCTAACCGTTCCGAAGCGGTACAGTTCTGTGACGTGGAGGAACAGCATGACACTGATTGGCCAGGGAGTGTCGTCACAGGTTGCGTCAGGAGTGCGACTCCTCCGCTATGCTATGGACTCCTCGGCCATTTTTAAAACCCAAGGAGCGAAGTCTGTTCCCTGGTCAAACGCCGAGGTACAAACCTTTCTGTTAATAATCAGCGATCAAAAAATCCAGGGCGAACTGGACGGGGCCACTAGAAATGTAAAGGTTTTTAGCGAGGTTTCCGCGCTAATGGCCACTCATGGCTACCAGCGGTCCGTTCAGCAGTGCCGGTCGGTCCAAGCTAAAAAAGCTTAACGCGATTACCGGGCGGTGAAGGACCATAACGGACGCAGCGGAGCAAACCGCAAAGACTGGAAATGGTTCCAGCAAATGGATGTCATATACGGTCACCGGCCAGCCAGTAACGGAAGAGAAAGAGCTGGACAGACACGGCAATGTCAGTGCTGGAGGCCACGGAGAATGGTGAGTGTATTGTGATTTCAGTTTTACTAGGCTCGTAAAAGATGTAATATGAACGTAATATGAACGCATCTATTGTAAACGCAGGAATTTAGAGCTGTGTTTGTAGTTAATGTTACCACCACAGTCACTACTGTACAATAGCTAGCTCTTAGCCTTGCTAGTTGCTAGTTAGCTGTAGCCATAAACAAAGCATCAGCAGCGATGACGTGCTACACAGTTTGTGCAGTTACGGTATATCGTTGTTGCTTTCACGGGAATGCTTGTGTTTAATATTTGTTATTTTTTACGTTCAAGATTCCCCTTCCACTGACGAGGCGAGCGGAGTTGGCGGAAAATGTTTCCTTCAACCGGGCTTTCCTCGGGGTGCTTGGTGAACTTGTGAACACCATGCGAGACGGACGCCAGTAAAAGCACACAAAATGTTGCTTGTAGTACTATAAATATTTATTTCATATAAAGCTATACGTATATATTTGCTTTTTGCACTTTTTAAAACTATAACTATATTATTTACATATGTTGTACTTTAAATATCTATATTTCATAATAAAGTTTGATTTCATTTGATTGTATGACTGATGCTTTTTATGCAGGGTGTGTTCAGCCTGTTTGAGTAATACCAAATTATTATCAATAATTAGAGCAACCACATACAATAATGAAGATAAAGATAAATAAGATACAATAAAGGTATGTGTTAAGGGGCATCGACCGGTGTTGTGGTCGCATACAAATGATGTTACGACACTACAACCCGCGCGCCAACAGCGACTCCACCCACATTGTGGTGGTCCACCATTGTAATGGAAACACAACGCGACCGTACCGTTCCGTTGCGAATCGACCCGTATCGAACCGTACCGCGCCAAGCAGGCCCTAGTGGAAATGCGCCATTAGAGAAGTGGACCATTATGAAGGCGGGATTTAGCGGTTTACACTGAAGAGTTTTGGCCAATGGGCTACACACCAAGCTTCTGAGCGGAGGCTGGGGATTCTTGAACATCTGAAATGTCACGTCGCAGAAGTGCTCCGTTTACTGTCCACAGACTTAAACCCCAAGCCTGACAATGTCGTCCTTCAGCACATCTTTGAAACAATTTGGAGGGAAGAAAGGCAGAGCTCACTCCAAAAGCACCAGAAGAGTCAACGGTGTTCCTGCTAAGCCTTTCACACAATGGCAGCTCTGACAAACCCATTCAGAAGGACAGAATACGAAAACTGCTTCGAGTCCTTTTTGTGTTTGTCAGGAGAAGGCCAGACAGAAGCCGACAATGGGGAGGAAATGTCTGAATTCTGAATGGATGAAAGCAAGGAGGGCGAGAGAGCTACAGGTATTTCAATATCCCCCCCACCCCCTTGCTGCAGCTTGTCCTGCAGATAACCCAGCAGTGCAGACGTGATACGTTTCTGTCGCATCTGCCTGTCACTTCTAATCCCAGGCAGCGAGAGAGAGAGGAGACATGGCAACTGGAGGAATGGAGGAACGAGAGATGAGAAGAGTCTGTGAGAAGTCAAAGAGGACAGAAAGGGAAGGAGCGAGAGAGAAGGGGGGATGAGAGGGGAGAAACTGTGACAATGGTATGCACAAGTAGTAGTGATAAAGGACACCTGCATTGCAAGATGGCTGTGTGTGTGTATTCTGCAGACACACTCCAGACATACAGCACTATAAGCTCTAGCACTGCTGACTAGGCGATAGTAAGGGTGCACAAACGCACTGTCTTAGAGAAGGAAGGAGAGGCTGATACAAAGACACTGGAAATGTACACTACTGCAAACAGGAACATGGAACAGAAACTAAATGGTGATGCTGAATCTGTTCTGCAATCAATGGCTCACTGGAGCAATTAAAAAATTAAGGATTCATTCAACCATCCACTTCAACAATTAGGCATGCATTTATTCTCTCTGTCTAGCATGTACACACACACTGTGGTTCACACTGAGTAGGCAGCCGAGGAAGAGGAATTCTTTAATAAACGCGTAATCCTTCTCTACGTTCTCTATTACTTCCTGTCTTGACTTCACATTCTCTCTCTCTTTCTCCCTGTCTCTTTCCCTCTCTCTCTCCCTCCCCAAACAAGCAGGATGATGTTCCCTGCAAACTAAGGCAGTGTCAATATGTGTCCTAAGATGAGGAAATCCAGCAGGAGTGGATTACCTCAGATAACGACCACACCAATGACACAGAGCGCACTCAGCCACTCCGCCCCTCTCCCCAACCCTCAATAGTCTACTACAAAATTGAGATGCACTGATGGTCATTTTCTGGAATATGTTTGACAGTCATAAGTAGCAGACCGGACTCCCCACAACCATGGCCTAATTTGTGAGAACAAGGCATGCCATAAAGGTCACAGTCTGGGTCAGGGGTCATACTGGATTACACCCCAGCGGAGGGCTTCAGCTTCAGTGGTGCTAATGGTTTGGTGAGAGGCTAATGCTAACGGTTTCGAGAGAGGCTAATCAATTCGATCTGTGTAGGGATGAAAGCCATCCAGCGCTACCAGAGTTAACATCCTGTTCCATTTAAAATGATTACACTGTTTCAGTTCAGCAACCCCACCCTCCTCCGAAAAATCCACCAAAGCCCTGGAGGTGTGGAGGATAACGAGGACAGTGCACATAGCCTGGTTTCCCGCCATTTTAATAGTGTGGGGGAGTGCAATGAACTAGTCCGCACGTTCTCTGAAGTGTGCGTTCAAGTACCTAATCCCTGTGCCTGTTTAATCGAATCAGACAGATTATCTCTCCTTATCAGAGGCTGGCTATGGCAGCTAGCTTTGGAATAACGGAGGACAGGAAAGACGACCACAAGAAAACGGATGTCCCCGCTCAGCAGACCGTGAAATGTACAGAAGCTGCACCAGGAAGCCGGCTGGACAAAAACAAGCACGGGGGGAGGGGTTGTGATCGAAGCCAAATCCCGAGCCGACCGGCCGCCTCCCAGTCAGACACCCGAGGATTAGAGGAGCGGGCGGAGAAATGGAGGAATGTCACTGCTGTTTGGCTACTCACACACATCCAGGTCAGTCCAGGGTTGCTCTTTGCATGAAGACATAATCTAGTCCCGGAAGTCAAGGGTGCTCAGGTAAGCAGAGGCCGTGAGGAGTCCACCGGTCTTGGGCCGAGGCGTCCAGGGCTTGGCCCCTTCCTTCACCATCCTCAGCATTAAGACCTCCTGGCCACCCTTCCTCCACTCACATGCCCCACACAACATGGGTGGAGCCTGGGGAATGATCTGCTGCCTCTCCCTCTCTCTTTTTCTCTCTCAGTCCAAGTCCATCATGTCTATGCCATTCACTGAATACTTATTTATAGGTTGGGTTACCCTCGAGCCCAGTTGTCAGAGACCAAGCCAAACCAAGCCACAGGCAGAACAGGCAGAACGAAAGAGGTGGTCCAGACAATCGTGGGCTCATGGGGGTATCCTCTCTGTAACGTTCTTGACAGCAGGAGGTTCTATGAACTAGTACACTCACCCACACACCCCCCTTAAAATAACTAGAAAGAAGGGGCTGGTATCTTTCTCTCCCACATGCACACAAACACACTCAGTCACTGTCGGTATGTGTCATTAAAACTTTATTATCTGGTTACATTTAAGTCTTCAAGAGAAACACATTACATTCTGCATTAAAATGATCTTGGCTAGTATTTCACATCCCTACCTGTCATGTGTGGAATAAACAGACTCACTGTCACTAAGCAACAAAAAAAGAGGTAAAACAAATGCAAGGACCCCACAAATAGCAAAAAGCCACTTCTCCATTTATCTTACGTTAAACTCAACTCTGTGCCCCCAAAGACTTTGCCCATGTTTATTCAGTGGCCATAATCAGCTAATCCATCCGTGCCCTTTCAAGTCAGCCTCCAGGTACATTCCAATCTGAGCTCAAGTTACGGGTGAGTGCTTAGTCTCCCAGGGCTGTCCAGGAGAAGTGCCTGACGGAAAAGGAGATTTTAATGAGCTCGGCCACCATGTCCAGAGGCAGGTATCACAGAGGATTTAGGTGTCTGTCTGATTGCCAGACAGTGTGGGCAAGGACACCTGAGATCAGGTTTGGGTCGTCTGTGCTCACAGGCAAAGCGAGGGAAATTTATTTTAAAGTTATTGGAAAGAACCAAGAAATCAAGCATTGGCAGATTTTTAAATCTATTTTTTTAAATTATAATAAGGTTACTGAAGTTGGCATCTGTTAATTACTGATTTTATACTTCAGTAATTAAATAATTGTCTCAAATCTCTAATTCAAATGAATCTGGGTTCATGAAAGGTGAATTCTATTTGCATAACAAGAAATGGATTCTTTTGATAATAGGAGTTTGAAAAGACTTCCAGATGCGTTTGACAATGTCTTTTTGCACAATAAATTCAGATGACCAAAGTAACACAACGCTGGACTAGTTTGTGCGTACTCATGCTGTGCAGTTTGTTCTGTGTCTATATTCTCCACGGCCTTGCACACTCCATCCATGGAAATCCAATTAAGAGGAGAAACAGGTAAAAGAGTAGCTAAGGGAAATCAAACTGGCCTTAGGCAACATTGAGTGCATGCGCCTGTGTGTGTGTGTGTGTGTGTGTGTGTGTGTGTACTGAATCCTAACACAGCTTCAATACCCCTTTGGAGATCTTGGTATTCACAGTATAACATACTTTGTCTGAAAAAGCGAGAATTCCTCCATATTTACTGCATTTTCCTCCCTAGTGCAGTAGCTTTTGAACTCCATTGGAAAATAAATATCAATCTATAGATAAATAAATAAATGGTTTTGGATGATAATGACATGAAAGGAGGCAGCAGATCGGACTATTGCAAATGACTGTCATATTCTAAACCACAACAATAACCAGCCAAAAGATTTAATTTTACTATGAAGTATTTTTTCTCGTGATGCACAATATGTACAAGAGATGTGGTGGATATCTTGATATTGATGTGAAACATGATCAATTATGATTAAATTAATTCCTGGGACATAGCCATGTGAACAGATGCATGCAGACAAAGTGGGAGTTTAATTGTCAAACAGGCACAGGGTCAAAACCAGAGACAGAAAGAGAGAGAGAATAGACCAGCCGAAACATGATACAGAAACAAAGTCAAAGCACAGTCCAAGTTCAAAAACACAGGTATCAGAGTACAAGAGGTAAAACAATACCAGAGGTGCAACCCAAAATATCAGTGGGGCAATCCAAAAATTTATAGAACAAAAACACAGACCGGGTCAGAGTAAACAGGCAATACTAAGTGAAGAATGAACTGCTCGGTATGCTTACTCAAGTCCAACAATACTTTGCAAAGTTTCAGTGGATAAGTCTAGGTATATATGCATATGCGTAAAGTACCGTAGTAATGAGGGGATGAGGTTTGGGTAAGCCGGACAGTGGAATTCTGGGAGTTGGAGTTCCTTTAGCCAGGATTCTTAACAATATCCATGCATATCTGAACAGCAGCATATTCAGAAAATCAAACAGAATGGATTTTTTTTACTGTTATGAAACTGTGTCCATTTTGCAAGTTTGTTCATGACATTGCTTTAAACAACTAATCATTACAGTTCAAATATTTCCTGCAATGTAAGGCTTTATTCCTGAAACAAGCAATAAGACAGCAATACGATTATTGTAATCTAAAACTACCCAGGAATTCCACTGGTTTTAGTTGTAATTGTACACAACAGTGGAACTGATCACACATTTCCGGTATGACCACATGGGACAAATGAGTTTGTGGTGGAATCCTTT
Organism: Brachyhypopomus gauderio; assembly: GCF_052324685.1. Lineage (NCBI taxonomy): Eukaryota > Metazoa > Chordata > Actinopteri > Gymnotiformes > Hypopomidae > Brachyhypopomus > Brachyhypopomus gauderio. The sequence goes on from NC_135217.1 coordinate 12,318,328, forward strand.
ATTCAGGGATATAAAATGAATGAATGGTGCAGGATGCCAGCTTACCTTTATCAGTGTGGGTTATTTCTCCATGGGGGGGGCTAGACCAACAGCCCCTCACAGGAGGACTATTTTGCATGCGGAAGTTACTCACTATGACGGGCAGACCTTTAAAAGACAATTACGGTCTCCAGAATCATAGCTTTAAATGACATCATGGTGCAAATCCAGATAAATACCCCCGTGAGGGTCACAGGGCCTTTCTCCATATCACCAAGGTGGCACATTTCTCGTAGGCTCTACATGAGCAAACTGCTGCATCTCTGTGAGTGATGGAGAAATACAAGACACTGAAGCCTAATTATGGAGGGGAAAAAAGCTCTCTTCTAGGAAAAGTGATTGTGATTCATGTGTAGTTCCCCAGTAGTGATGCTGTTTCTGACACAAAATTGCTGCAATAATCATGTTTGTTTTCATGCCTTTATGCTCTTGGCAGCAGTGTACATTCAGTAGGGATCAGGGAGAGTACCCTTCTTGAGGTTTTATTTTTATTTACCACTGCTTATATCTCAATTGTTTACACATTCGTTTGGTTCAAAATCTACCCAGCTAACACAGTGACACTTTTCTTCAGAACATTTTTCACTCATTACTGGAGAAAAGGTTACATGAAAAGTTTGAATGTTTCTGTTCCCCAAATGTTCCTTGCCTTTAACCAACCATTGATTAGACCACATGTTCAAAGGGAAGAGTTAAACTAAAGGTAAAGCCACTAAGTAAACAAATGGTATGTGACAGAAAGCAGCATAATAATGTACTTATTATGGTCAGGGATTGAAATGATCATAATATTAGTTAAGAGCACTTATTGGCCCAAGGCCAATGTGCTACTGTCTCATTATAACAAATGTACAGATTATACAGAGCTCTTTCGTTGAGTGAGAAATTCAAGTTGAGTGAAATTCAGTTATTCAGACCTTGTGCCAAGCTACCGTTGTACCCTGGGATTAGCGAACGGGGCTAAGGGTTATGGTTTGCTAGAGTTAGGGTCAGCCATGTGGCCGAATTTACAATTTTTAGCCATTATTAATGCTACGTTTAGATTGGGATCCGGAGCTCAACTACAGACATGCCTTCAAAAATAATGATTTCTAGGAAAAATGAGGCAAAATTGCACCAGATTGAAATTAGTACTGCCTAATTCCTGCAGCCCCTAGCCACCGTCAGAAGCAGCTGAGCTAGCGCAGTTCTAGCACGAGGAGCCGTGCTTCGTTTTAATAGTGCATCTCTAATCAGCTAATTAAATCAGCCTGACGATAACCCTCTTCCCACACAGCAGACATCTGGCGTGTTCTCTAACCAGGGCAGAGACCCACGCTAGGCTCTGTAATCACCGATCCGCCCGAACACCCCGAGGACCTTCCCGCCGAGAAGACGGAGTGGGAAACGACATGGCAAAAGGGAAGCCTGGCGGGCCAACACACGATGCTGGCCACTCGTGCGGAACTCGAACGTCCAACAGATCTAATGGGTCATTAATCTTCGTTCATCGCCGCATCACTCCAAGCGGCATGTGATGAAACATGGGGTTTCACAAGCCATAGAAAGCCACCTATCAAGCGGTAGTGCCACGCCATTCGCTTCGGAATGGGCCGCAGAAGCACGAGGTTACAAATTCCACAGGTGATATTTCATCAGTACAACAGATGTTCTCCAGATAACACTGCATGAAGGCCAAAATGAAAACAGACAGGATCTGCAAACAACCACCTCTTACTCTGCATCAGCGGAACGAGTCCTGCTCCACAGACACGATAAGGCAACGCACTTGGAGAGAGTGCAGTACTGCAGGTGTCCTCTGTAGTATGATAAAAATAAAATCCCCACCAGCGCTGAAAGCTCACCGATTCACACAACTATTTCGGAAACTGTTCATAAACCCGTCGCATCAGCACGGGTGGTGGGACTGGTCAGCAGTCCCAAGACTCCCGCCCCCGCCCATCGATGCTGGACGAAGGTCAGTAATAAATACTTCTTAAAAGTGCTTGCTAGGCTAATGCTTTATCGTGGTTATGCATCAGGCTGCTTTGCTCAAGGATTCAGAGGCCCGGCCCTGCTAAGTGTGTCTGAGCCCTGCGATTTGTCACTCCCGCTGTGAAAGGCTTGCGGGCGTCCACTCAGTTTTCCCCATACAGCCGTTTGGGCACTTAGAAACGTTGTCAGAGACCATCACGTTGCGTCGTCAAGCTCCGCGGGCCCACTTCACCAGTCCCTGCTCTCTAAACACCGAGCAGCCATGGGAAAGGAAAATAAATGCCTTCTATTATTTATGAAAGGAGTCATCCCCTCCTCCGAAACACATCTTCTCCCGCACGGCGAGCGCCGGCCTTCTGTCTGCGAATGGAAAGACGAAGGCTCGGCCAACCCCCCCCCCGGTGGAGAAACAACACCATCTGTGGCTTGAAATTCGGAGCATGGACAGCCTGTCGCAACATCTGCATGTCTGTGTCCAGGTTTAGAGCCACGGGCCGAGCAGCCGCCGTCAGTGTCCCCTTAAGGAGGGGATCTTCTCCAAAAGTCCTGTTAAATACGTTTGCAGCGGTGGTAGAGGTGCGGAGGATGGCAGGGGGGATAGTTGAGGGTTTTTTGGGAGTGCCATCTGCTGAGAATTGAATTACGATCCAGACAGAGAGCTTCAAGGTTGTTTATTTCCCAACCTCACACTCTGGAGGTTGGTTGCCTTAATTAGCTGGTGGGGGGGAGCAGACTTGCCCTCTTCAGAACTCTGGCTGTGTCTTCCAGTCAGGCAAGTTTTAAATCCTCAGGAAGAGGAAGTTTATAATCAGTCTAAGATGAAAGTCTGTGAACATGAACATTTTTGACAGAGTGATAATATGACTATATGTATAATATGTGCAATGAGCACTAAGGTAATAAAGTTTTACACACACACAGAGCAAAAGTGAGAAACTGATTCAGCCCATTAAAAATCACAGGCAGATAAAAGACAATGCTCAGCAACTTAATATAGTGGAACTGCCGTCACTCTCAGTCTGGGGAGGTCAATGCCACTCTCAGTCTGGTGGAGTGTACATCACTCTCAGTCTGGTGGAGTGTACACTTCTGGCCGGCTGCTGTCCACTCACAGACCTGCCGAGCGTGCAGTCTTGGCCGCAAACCATCCGCAGGCCACTCTGCGTTACGGTACAGTGGAACAAAAGAATCCGAATATCAGCAGCATCTTCTCTGCGTGGTGCTGGAGCGGTGTGCCCACGGGCCTGTGTCGAGCCGGGCCGCAGGGGGCTGATCCGCGCCGATCTGTCCCCCCGCCGCTGCCAGCGCACACGAGGCCGGATCTCGGTTGTCCACGGACATAAATCTGGACCACAATCTGGACATTGCGAGCAGCGTCATTAGGTTACCCTGCCCCCCCCCCCTTCTGACGCACGTCCTATTAGTTGACCAGCCCCACGTACGTGTAAAGCCCCACAGGGGAAAAGCGCCCCCTAGAGTGCTGGCAGTATTAGCAGCCTGGGGAGATTTTTTCCCCCACCGATCAAACAAATCAGAAAAATATAAACGGTCTCATATTTGACGTGTGTGGACACATCAGTGTGTCAGGAGTCAGGATCAAAGCAGACAGGGAAGATCCGGTGTAGTACAGTTAGCACTCTCACATCAGACCAGAAGGATCCAGACTTGCGCTTCACTTACCAGCTCCGAGTATTTAACCGGTGGATGGTTTTCAAGTTGTGTCATTTCTTTACAAACTCTTGCACACTTCCTGATTGCACTTCCTCAAATGAAGGTCAGGTCACTGATGTAGCTTCTTGTGAGCAAGTGTGCTCGTGTTTCACTGTTCACCAAACCCACATAACACGGGCGACGTCAGGCTCCTCCGTCATTCCAGCATGGCTTGTTTCACAGAAAGCATCAGATATGGACTGGACACATAACACACTACGGGTGGTTGTTTTTGTTTTGATTCATGTGCTATTAGAGGCCTCCATTAGTGGCTTCTGGGGAGGGAGGGAAGCGAACAAAAGTGAAATCCACAATGAGTAAATTATAAACAATAACCAAATCAAAATACATACAAAAGTAGACATATTTATAGTGACCTACTGGACTCCTTTTTGCTCTGTGTACTGAGGTAAGGGAACAGTAGTGGCAAGGTCCTTCATGATCGACCGTTTGTGAGCAGAGCGAGAGTGGAGACAAAGGAGCCATTGCAGGCGCCCGCTCACGTAGTTACACATTATGCAGATTTCCTTGGACAGAGCACTTCTGCACGGGAAGCATGCGTATTTTGTGTGACTGCATCGTTTTGTGTGTGCGCATGATCAAATCAGTTTTGTAAGTAATTAAAAATTGTTTAGACTGGTGCAAGTGAAAGCAAACCAAGAAATCTCCTGTGGAAACACGGCTGCCAACATCCAAAATCCAAAAGGTACAGCACAGCCAGAGACGAGCAATCGGCGGGAAAACTCTCTTAATCTTCCTTCATGGTGCCCATGGCAGGATATCACTACTGCCTGGTAAACACAGTGGTCATTTCATACAGGCAGCACAGGACTGGGTCAACATTTAGAACATCACCACAGCTGACATTCAGAGTTCCAGTGAAGCAACCCACCATTTTATACTCCTTCCTCACCATGTGACTCCATATTTAGCATTTATTCCCACACACCTTCCCAAACCAGTCTAACCTGAACCTTGGTATATTTTTTGCTTTGAAGATCCGACGTCTCATATGCTACTGGATCCGTTCAGTGGAACCGACCGTGGGCGTGCACACCAAACCTCATTAACATTCAGAGTCTGTTCGGTTTCCGAGTTTTCCTAAGCCCACTCCCGGATATCCCTTGCACAACTGTCCATTGCTTACACTTTACCTCTGTTTGTGTAGCGAAACGATTTGCCACCCTCATGAATAATAATGATGAATTCTGAAGAATAATGAATTCTGGTTCCTTACCATTACCTCCCATGCTGAAGGGCTTTGCATTTGCATTAACAGCACATTAATTCCAGAGCATTTGAACCTCCTGTAGGCTCACGAACACAAATGCGGCGCTGACCACGGCCAAGGCCAGCGGGAAGCCAACTGATAACTCTGTGGTGGACATTAAATGAGGAGCCTGGGCCAGAGGCAAGAAGGTTCTGGAAAAGCTTGTTTTGAAAAAGGAAACTGACACATATCCATTCCAGCCAAGGTGCATGTCTGAAATGGACAAACAAAGAAAGATAGAAACAAGAGAGAGAGAGAGAGAGAGAAAGAGAGAAAACATGAACCAGGTGATGAGAGTTACGGACAAAGAGAGGATGTGGGGGGGAACTCTACAGAGATGGGGCTCAACAGAGAGACAGGCAGAGTGAGATTGATGGATTCCACCTTCTGACACAGACAGAATTATTTATGGACACAGACTCGGAGCAGAGGAGTCTGGGATGCAGCAGTCCCTCAGCGGGGGGCAGGAGCAGAGTTCACCCCGCCCTGTTTCCAGGAGCCTACCACAGAGGGGTGGAGTGCCACACAGTGGGCTACTCCGTTCATCACCATTTAGTGCCATGCTGGTGCAGCAGGTTATGAATAACCGCTATAACTAATCACTAGAGTAACGGAACCGTCCCAACCAATCGCAGATGTTCCTGATCGATGGCTGTTCCAATGAATCCAGACCCAATGAGCCAACCAATGTAACGAAGACCCAATAAACATAAGGATGGCCCAGTAAACGTAACGATGACCTAATCAACCGTCACTGTTCACCAGCTCAGTATATGGTAAGGCATAGCAGGCTGACAGAAGGCAGCAGTATAATCTCATTTCAGTGATGCAGATTTAATGCATGCCAAGACTACGTTTAATGCAGTGATGCCTTACTGCGGGTTTTGGTCATGGCCTGAACACTGGGCTCTGTCTGTCAGCGAGAGTGGAAGAGACAGGAATTATTACTTGGGGAAGGAGGTCTGAGACTGATAAGAGACAGGGTGAGCGTGTGTGAGGTGCTTCTGACTAACGCACAAAGAGGTAATGGAATGACAGAAGGACTGAACAGGAAAGAGGGTCTCACACACACACACACACACACACACACACACACACACAGTGAAGTTAATAAGATCAACAAGGCTGACTGCACTAATTACCTGCATTTGTGTGTGTGTGTGTGTGTGTGTGTGTGTGTGTGTGTGTGTGTGTGTGTGCCTGCTGTGTGTGTGGTTGAAAAACAAGACAAATGCCCTGAGAAAGAAAGAGAATGAGGGGGGAGGGAGAGAGAGAGGGAGGAAGAGAGAGAGAGAGCTGTAATGGAGTACTGCACACAGCACTTGGCTACAAGTCACACACACAAACTTTACCAGATTTCCTGCGTAAACCAAAGGAAAAAGCCAAGGGTGCTCGCAACATCACAACAATGACATCCACAGAGACGCTCAAGCTTCTGTTTTTAAAGAGAACCTAATTCTCTGCAACACGCTCAGTTTTTTAACGTAAGTGCAGTGCCATACATTCTCAGAGCAAACTGCTGTTAGTCTTTTATGTAAGCGCTGTGACTGATGTTCAGCAGTACTGAAGAGTTGGACCCACAATAAAAGACCCTACGTCATGTGACAACCATATTAATCAAACCAAAAAAACCATAAACCCATTATAACTATGAAAAATAAACCGTTTACTAGTTCGCCCTCGTCAAAAATTATAGCATTCGCACAGCCCTACACACACCCCTACACACAAACGCCTACACACACACACACACACACACACACACACTCCCACAAACACAGCTAGCGTGACGGTGATAATAACAAGCTCCATTCCTGCACGCCACTCTACACCACCTATTACACCATGTAATTAGTGCGACGCTTTACATGTTCTGATGAAGAGGCAGCCCTGATCCACAAGGCTAAAGTGAACACGTAAGCTGCAGGGAAAAGCCACTCGCACACACTGCAGAGAGAGAACATGACATCGCAGCGCGTGCCTGGTAATTCCATGTCCTGGGGGCTGGAGGAAAATGTGACATATGGGATCCCCCCCCCCCCCCCCCCAAAAGAAAGCTTTCCATGGCAGCGTTTCTCCATATGTTCACTGGGTGGGAAGTGTTCATTGAGAATTTTGGCTTGATGTCCAAAAACGCCTGCGATGTGTTTGTTCGTAATGAGGCGGTATTTCTCTCCTCCGCAGAGGGGTCCCGGCCCATCGGAAGCCTCTCTCCCCTCCTCCTCCATCACACCATCGCAGCTCAAGATGACACGGTGCGCTCCTTTTGTCAATAACTGTTACGTCTCCCCCCCAAACACGCGTCTTTCTCAGTCTGACAGAAGTAGTGAAATTCTGTTCATTTCAGGGCACTCTGTTCAGGCATGAAGAAACAGTTGTGACAATATACAGTGAGAGTACTGAAACCAGTGAAAGTGAGGAAGAGGCTGTGTGTGTGTGTGTGTGTGTGTGTGTGTGTGTGTGTGTGTGTGTGTGTGTGTGTGTGTGTGTGTGTGTGTGTGTGTGTGTGTGTGTGTGTGTGTGTGTGTGTGTGTGTGTGTGTGTGTGTGCGCGTGTGTAATGGAGACTCATTACTAGAGACGCCTCCAGCATCTATTCTTGCTGAGTCAGAAGGAGAGCAGCCCAACGCCACTGCAGTTCACCCTCACTCTATATCGGAATATTCCGGAAGCTGCTCAGCAAGGCTCGGAAACAAGCAGGCGGCAGCACACGGAGAAACAATAAGCAAGACATCAAATGAGACGCCACTGTCAGTGTGGTGCCAGTGATGGAGGACCTGCAACTTCTGATGAGATAGGCCTGGAGCCACAGCCAGGAAAGCATGGCAGCCAATGAGCCAATCAATCAAGAACAAATGTTATCTGCCTTTGCCTCCCCCATGACTAATATATTCATTTTCTTTATGAATTGCTCTGCAGTAGTTCTATGGACATACAGCACACCCCTATGAAGGGTTTTAATAGAAGCCTTGCACATGCACCAGTCGCAAAAAGAACACACTCCTATCACCAATGTGTCTGAGTCATTGACCAGCGAACTGCATTCTGCACAATTTCGTTCTGGCTAATAGATTACAGTCCACACACACACACACACACACACACACACACACACACACACACACACACATTCAGAAAGCCCTCCACACACTCAGTCACACCCACCAGGAGTGGGCAAGCGCTGTCGCCAAGAGTCTCTAATGCGACAGAATTACGGAAAGGCACAGAGGAAGTGGGACAGAACCGGGCCCGGGGTGCCAGTCGCTCCGCCCCCTCTCCACACCGAGGTTTCGATGCCTGGAGCACTTACGCAAGACACGTACGTGTGCTGCAAGGCAGTGGGCTCAGGGCCTCAAAGATGATCAGACCAAAAAAAAGGACATCTCAAAGTATCTGGATGAGCCACTGAGGACCAGGACAACAAGGTGTTCCTGATGAAGACTTCCTCCAAAACATGGTTTTTTACATTTTAACATTCTATTGTAAAAGTGCACCAACGTACAGGCTTCTCGGGAGATAAGAAATAATAATAAATCAATGGCCAAAATGTAACAATGCGTATACTCCATACCTTCATACCATGACAGTTTTGTTGCAATTCGCATTCTTGTCAAAGGCAAAAGGAAGTGAACATTCCTAAGAGTTTGACACTTGTTTGTGTATTCCATGTTTTTCTATGTCTTTCTATTTTCTGTGAGAAAACTACAGCAGTTTTGTCAGGCTGTATGATGCAGAGACATCTTTCAAGCACATTATCAATACACTCGCAAGACATTAAGAGACATGAGAATGGAGACAGAAGAATATGACTGTGTGTGTGTGTGTGTGTGTGTGTGTGTGTGTGTGTGTGTGTGTGTGTGTGTGTGTTGTAACCAACAGGTGCAATGTGCGTTATTTATCACAATATTGCATCGATATCTATGTAATCCCAGAGACAAGTTAAATATGTTACATTTAATCAACGAGTTGGCTCACTAAAATCCTTTAATCTTGAACATGATGAAATTCAGTATAACGAGTCGTTCTTTGGCACAAAGTAGCAAGCAGAAAGTGTTTTACTCCAGGACCAGAGTGTCATGTGTCCCGAGGTCGTGGTGACACAGATCACTAGTAAAAGCTCCTCCGGTCACACCTGCGGTCGTCTGGCTCGCCCATCAACATCCAGCCTAACTGTGAAAGGTGAACACGGATAACGGCCAAGTCGCTGCATTTGCCAATGACAGGTTTGAAGAGTCTTGGATGAATTATTTGCAAAGAGGTCAGGCTGAGCACGGGCCTAAATACAGTTCCGATTTCGCTGCAATATATATTTAAAAAGTTTTACTCACCAATTTCAAGCCGTCCTGGATCCTGTGTGATCGAGTCTACAAAAGCGCATCGAGTCGGGAAGCTTGTTGGACCAAATCCGGGATCAGCTTTGAACGTTAGTGTTGTAAAACGTTGCTCAACGGCTTGTGAAGGGCTGGTTAAGAGTGTATGTATTCGATCAGACGCCCTGGTTTAATATTGACGTGAACCACCCCCGCGTTATTTGTGTCGCTTCCACTCCAGGTCCCTTGTGATTCGGTGTAAAGGCAGAAATGTGTCTCCCTCTCACTCCCTTCCGCACTGCTGCCGAGCATCGACCACGCGCCTTCGCCAAATTCACTCTCGGTTTTGCCACGGGCACGTGCTCGTGTTAGCGGCTCTTACTGTATGAAAAGTTAGCGCACAGACGCGTATTAAAGAGTGGTTATGAAATAGCCTGGCCGATCAAGCGCTGTGACAGCGCGCGATTTACAGTGTGGAACTTCCATGCTCCGTAAAACATTTTCCTTTCTTTTCTCACGTTGGGTCCTAAAGCCCGTCCTGTTTTGATAACTGTCGGCTTGCTAGCGCGGTTTCTTTAAAACGAAAGTATTGCCTGTCTGTTACATGTAACGCTTTCAACACATCGTTCATTAATCGTTATTCTGTCAGTTTGACGTTCGTTCAAACATGAACTTTTGAGAAGTAAAGAGAAGTCCGTGTGTGCTCGCTCCCCTGAAAGGTCATCAAATTGCGTTTACATAACTAGGTGAGTAATGAGTCCTGACATATAATCTAAGACTTTGAGTTCATGAACTTGTGAATAAGTAGGCTAAGTCACGTTTAAAAAGTGGTGATAATGATGCCCTGAAGCTGTAAAGTGTCAGATCTTCTTGGGTGAAGGTCTCGTGATTCATGGGGTCAGATCCTCTGAGGTAAAGGTTTCAGTCAGTCATGCACCTTAGTTGCTTAGCAGTGACCTGTGTGTGGAGTATGAGCACGCAGGCTCATTTATTACAAATCATGTTTTAATAATATCAGTATTTTCATACAGCTGTGGACGGAGGGTTGAGAGAGAGAGGAAGAAGAAGGAAAGAGTGTGAAATAGAGAAAGACAATACTGGGGAGAGAGAGAAACAGAGAGAATTGGTGGGCTGTCAGAACTGTCTGAACTTTACCTCTAGCTACACAACACACTTTGGAGCAGTTTGACAGGTTTAGGTCTGTCCGCTGGGGATTAAGAGCGGTAGAGGAGCCAGTGCTGTTCTCTGGTGACAGTTATGCTTCCTCCCAGATCACACTGACCATGGAGCCAAAACAACACTTTATAAGACAGGACAAGACTTTATAAGAACTTGTATAACACATTTCTGAAGGCCAGGATGAATGTTTTCAGTCTAAAGGAAGTGAATGTAGTTTTTTGTGAAGTTGTATATTGTGTGAAATGGATACTACTTATATAGTAAGTATAGCTGCCCTTGATCTGTTGTGCTTGAAATATAATCTCTGACATGCAGTTATGCTGAAATCATGGTCCTAGGAAAAGGATGCGGAAGCATTTGGAGAGCTGATGTCCTTCAGGTTTTGCGTCCTGCAGGTTCAGCTGAAGAGTTGATAGTAGCACAACAAAACCAGAAAGCAAGCAGCAGAAGACAGAAGTTCTGGTTGATAAAGATAGCTGGAAGGACTGACAGGCAGGTTAAAAGAAAGACAGACGGAAATATACACCCATTGGGAGAGGGGTGGGGTGGGAGTTAGGCTCCTGCCGCTGTCTGTGCCGTGTGTGCCTCCTCTGATTGGATCTCATGAGGACAATCAGTCAGGTTCAGTCTCTGTAGGCCTGGAGGGGGAGGAAGGTATCAGCGAGCGGAACTAACGATCCCTCGCCGACAGTAACGATAGAACTTTCCTTCCGCTCTCATTCCCACGAGAGCAGACCCAGCAGGCTATGCAGGGACCCGTAGGGTACAGGGTGCGTGTGAGCGAGCGTGTTTGTGCACGCGCGGCAACGCCCCATTTAAATAATCACTTTTAACAAGGTTGCACCACCTTGTAACTTCACATTGTGCAACATGCACACAAGCACACGCAGAAAGATGTACGTGTGGCCCACGCGATCCCTTGTAGGCTGCTTCACGGCTTAATTTCAGGTGTCTGTAAGTGAAGGCCCATCGTACGCGGGTTTGCGACTGAAATCTAACATTCTTTCATGCAAGTGTGCGACTTCAATGTGTCATGTGTCCTTGGGGAGTAGCTTTGAAATATGAAGACGGGACGAGGTGTGGAAGTCTTACTCTTATTAAGGTTTTGTCACCGAGAATCACAAAAAGCATCGTTGTCATGGGGGCGAATCTCTCTGTCATATATTAAGCTGTAAATAATTGTCACTGAGCATTCTGGGGCACATTCGCCTAGAATGGGGAAATTAATATGGAAATTGGACAGGGTTTCAAATAAAAGCTTCTCTCTGGAGAATGCTTTATAGTATGTAATAGTAATTCAGTGACAGCGCGAGGTCCATTCCGCTCAGCGCGAGCCCACTTTCACCTCGGCTTCGCTCTTAATTTGGGCATGATTGTGCAGTATCGGGTGCGCGTGCGAACCGACTGGCGCCAATTACGCGCGTGACAGGCAGGTGGAAATCAGGCGCGAACCTTCGACGCGTCGACTCGAATCGTCGTGAGTTCCTCTATAACGTTCAGACGAGGCGGAACTTCACGGGACATGTACAGTCGCCTTGACATGAGCCAATGATGAATCCTGCCACATGATTACTGTGTTTATCTGATTCGGCGGAAGAAAAATATTGGCTTGTAGGCCTTGTTGAAACACGCCTTCCTTCAAAAGGACGAGCGCTTTGCTACGCCCGTTAAACAGCGCTTACAGTATAGATGGAGGCAGTGCGCCTTTACACAGGGTCAGAAATGGTGTCAAAATCATTTGACACGCAACCACACAACACAGCGATGTACAGTGCAAACATTTACGTTTTATGCAGTCTCAACATTTATGTTTATATATAAACGGAATGAATTTCGTTATATGTTTATTTTAATCTCGAGTCATTATGCCAGATTCTGACATTTTAAAATCCTGTAAAACACAATACATGAATGTTGAACTTTACGCATAACAGAATTATGTCGGTGATAACGGGCTAATAGATCGAATCAGGTTACCGACGTCGAAGGCCCTAAAAATAGTCCTTCATCTCCACCTTCTGGTCTTAAATAAGTATTGCACCTGTAATAAGTCACTAGAAGTTGTAAGGGCTCTAGTCATCGACACCACGTTTTCCGCCACTGCACAACACACGTACACGTCAAATAAATAACAAGATAAATAATCTTTATTTTCCATGTTTTTTATATATATAAAATTATGTATCCACAATTAATGTTACCAAGGCAATGCAGAGTCCATTCTCAGTAGCGGGTACAAGGCTCCAGGGACTACACGACCGTGCAAGCAGCGGGTGTAACGGACGCACCAGGGCCATGAAACGTGAAGCTACTCTGGATACTTTCTGGGATAGTTAAATATGTGGATCGACGTATGAAGGCTTGGGAATCTTAGCCCCTATATATAGCAGAGAAATCAGGTGACTTGATAATTAACCAATTAGTGAATCAACAAGCGAGTAATAAATAGATTACAGTGTACGCTGATGCACAGTTGCAGTCTTGTGCCTCTGGAGCCACTGTACCTACCCCAAGCCCTTCAAAATTTACAGACAAATAACTTCATTACCCAGCGTTCATCTTTACATTTCTTTGTGTAAACCACAATCCAATCTCAAATCAGACCCTACTCACCCTTCCTTGCCTTTTTCTGTTTGGTAAATCCATGTTGCAGTAGTGGGCAAACCTCAGAGCAACACACTGGTGAACATGACATTGGCTGATTCCTCAGTGAATATAGTAGCATGTTGCTTTTTTTCTTTCTTTTATTTTAGGCTATAGCTTATTTTCAAAGATGGTGTACCATTTCAAAATGACAGACATCAATCCCTGTAGGCTAGGGGAAGTGACTAGGGTCTGGATTTAAAGGGGAGGGGGGGGAAGTGTTCAGATAGATATGATCAAACCAAATTACAATAACTGTAAAAATGCTCAATGTTATTAGCATGATTCTTGTTTTTATTTTACAGTGTTCCAACCCCCAAATATTAGTAAAAGACACAATATCTCCAACAATCTTTAAAAACAAACAGTAATATTAAATTAATAACCACTGCTATTCCTCTTTTCCCATGGTCTTAAAAAGGGTTCACTCTCAGTTCTTTAGCTGTTGGTGAATAAGTTTCATTTAAGTGAGTGCTTATTAAAAAAAAAAAATTAAATATTACATACTGTATAGGTTATTAATTACAGTAACAAGGTTTCATGCAATCTTATTCTTTTTTTCCTGTACAGATTTCAAGAGATCAGTAGTAATTAGCAAGGCTGTACGAGCCCACATTTTTTGTTGCTTGGACTGCCAGTGGTTTTGGTGAGGGAGGGAGGCCTTATTGCCGTATGTCAGTAAGTTACTGTGGTCATTTCATTAGGAACGAGATTTCTGATGTCACAGCTGTGCAGTTCAAACAAGGCATGAAGCCACTCATGATGTTCTGGTCCGGTGTGAGGAGCGCACAGGGATTCTTCTCAGAACCGTTATGAGCACATATATTACACATGCTGTAAGCTGAAATGATCACACCGACAGACTGTCTGTTACTGACATCAAAATGGCCGCCAACGCACTGCAAGCTGTACATCTCACTCAAGCGGGTGGCCCTCTGTGGTGACGCTGACACAGAGGATCTGTCACGACGACAAGTGCTTCAGAACTGGACAGATACAGGACAGGTTTTAGACTACATCTCCCAATATTCCCAAGGTCAACATAGTGACACATATGCCACAGAATTAGCTGGTCTACCAATTCCTCATACACATACAAACACACACACTGGCCCACATCAACAGAGAGTGAGGGAAATTTATACCCTTCTTAACAGCAAAAAGAACAACCTAAACCACCTGGGTTCGTTCAAACACATTATTATTACTACTATTATTTAAAAATAAACAAGTTGCCAGGTTCATCAAGATTGCCAAAGCACTGGTGGTGACGAATCCCGTCAACGGTCACGGTGGCCATCCTACACGCCCCACTGCAGTCTTGAGACCCAGAGACGACATTCAGGAAAACGAATTCTGGCTGAGTGGAACTTGATACCGAAACAAAAACGAAAGAAAAAGAGAAGAAAATGGCCTCTGTGGTACAAAGGGGGGGGGGGGGGGGGGGCTCAAATAAAAGGGAACATAGTAAACAGAAGGGGTGGGGGGAAGTGGGGGGCAGGTCAAGCAGGCTAGCCACTGGAGCAAGAGGAGGAGGGACATTCGCACAGAGGAGAAGCGAAAGAACATTCATGTAAGATACCTCGTGGTGTAATTTAAATGTGGGTGTGTTGGTCATTTGAATGCGTGCCTGTGGAACTCGGAGACAGGCTCTCCTCCGGACGTGTGTGTGTGTGTGTGTGTGTGTGTGTGTGTGTGTGTGTGTGTGTGTGTGTGTGTGTGTGTGTGTGTGTGTGTGTGTGTGTGTGCGTGCCTGTGCATGCAGAAATAGCATTAAATCTTAGCATTAAAAGCTTCAGGTAGCGAAGCAGAAGTGTTGATGGAGGGTGCCGGGAGTGTGTGCTTGATGCTGAACCATTTGGACTTGTCCAGAGTCCCTGTCCCTGTTTTGCTCCTCACCTTGCCCCTCACCATCACCCTTTATTCATCTGGTAAACAGCCGCACGTTAATATCGGAGTGAAGGACATTTTTAAGCTGCCTTGTGCTGGAGTTGTTTTCCCAGCAGCTGCTGTTAACTAGTGTTCCCGTGAAATTGGCACAATTGCGGAGAGAGGGAGAGTGATACCGTGTGACAGGAGCATTTAGACTGCACATTTTCCGAGATGTTCTGCGTTGATTGAACAGCAGAACTCCGAAAGCAGCCAATCACTACAGAGCACTTCACCCCCATCTTCCGGAGAGCCACGCGGAGCAGTGATACAGTTACAACAGTTTCGCAAGTCCCCAAAACTGTGTACTTATGTGTAAACATCATCAGCACAAACCTACACATTCATTGGACATATTCTTTAGCCTTAAGCAGTTTTTAAAAAAATAAAATGTCTAGCCCAAACTGAAACAGTGTGGTATAGACACTAGCACCACTAGCATCCCCTCCTGGATAAAAAATAAGTTGGCCGTCTATATCTAAATGGCTTTGGAAACATCTCAGAGCCTGGAGTCGACTGAAATGAAGAAAAGAGAAGGTGAAGCAAGAGAGAGTGAGAAACAAAGTGCGAGACCACAAATGGCCCCGCCCCCAAACGCACCCTCTTCTATGACTGAGTGAACTGTCCGGTGGTTTGCATGTCTTCCTCGAGAAGACCTTGAAAACACCCAGCTTGTGACCTTTGAACCCTGATCTCCCCTCTCTGGCCTCCCTTAAGCTCCAGTTATTGCACTCGTATCTACAGCAAATGAGCAAAAGCCAAGAAGCAAAAAGAACCCCTAAATAACCTTCGCTGTTTCTCAAACACACATACACAGAAACACACACGCACACGCAAACAAGCCCTGCTCGTTTCTAGTGGTGGCTGGACATGCAGGTAAGATATTTTAGAGGCAAAGAGCGAAGAGGAGTGTGTGAGTGGTGTCTGAGAAGCATAAAGGAAAGGGGAGGGGGAGAGGTGTGTGTGTGTGTGTGCGCTGAAGCAAGAGTTGTCCTAGAATTTCAGCTGCCGACTCTTCATATACCTCTCCTCCTCTTCACCTAGAGAACAAGCAAACAAAAAGACAAACTGTTTGAAGAGTTTAAGCAGTTCTCTACAAGAATACGCACGCCAGAGGTGAAAAGGATACGGAGAGAGGAAGTGGAGGAGGGAAGGGGAGAGTGCAAGAGTGCTAGAGCATGGAAGACAGAGAGAGAGAAGGAGGGAGAGAGAGAGAGAGAGCAGGCCTGGAAGTAAAGTGAGAGTACCTTTTCACAGAGACGGGAGGAGAGAGTTAGGCTGCAGCAAAAGATAAGAGAGAATAAAAGGAGAGAGAGAGAGAGAAAGGGAGAGAGAAATACAGAATAACCACTGAGTGGATTAAAGAGTTGGTACAGGTGTAGAGGGTGGGTCACAGGAGTGACCAATGAGGTGAATTCTCTGTCCCCATCAGCTTGCCGTACCTTCTAAATGGTGCCGGGAGATGTATTTGAGAGCCTCGTCCAGAAGGATCACAGGAATGGAGATCTTCAGCACAACCATCCACTGGGACCAGCGCAGAGGGGTCACCTGAAAGATCAGCTGAGAACGAGGGGGGGGGGGGGGGGTGTCAGGGAGAAGATTTTAAAGAGGGCCGGTACAACCCTGGACCGACAGGGTACTGTACTGTACACAGCTGACTCTATTAAACACCAAAGCAAAGCCAGCATAAGTCTGTGTGTTTTAAAGAGAATACTAGAAGTGTGTGTGTGTGTGTGTGTGTACACTTACTGGCAGGGGCTCCACATAGAGGATGAGGAAGTGCAGAGACAGGGAGAGAATGATGGCTCCTAGAAGCCAGATATTCACCCATGGAGGCATCCTCACCAGGGACTGGTTCTCTGAGAGGCTGAAGGGACAAAGAAATGACAGGAGAAATCACGCACACGCGCACCTCCGTTATGCCTTTAGAAACACAATGCTGTGAATAAAATAAAGGTGCAAATACAGTGTGACAAGTCTAGTAAAGCCTCCAATCAAAAGTGTTCCAAGTTTGAGTCAGTGTGGTGTCTATGGCAACCAAGGCGGCTACAATTAAGTCAACACAGACTATACCAATTATGAGAAGTAGTCGGTAGTCGGACATTTTCTTTAATAAATGACCTCTTGCTAATGCACAAGGCACACGCTGTTCTTGTTGGACAGAATGCACTACATTGGACACGCCTCCAGAGGGCAGTATCCAATCACACTTGTTGCATCTTGGCATGAAAAATAGTCAAGGCTATTGATGATGGCAAGACAGGAGTAATGAGGGCACGACCCAGAATGCCCAGTGGTGCTGAAAGGGGAGGGGCCTACAGACCATCAGGTCAGTCCATGCAGAGCAGTGGCACTGAAAGGGGAGGGGCCTAGAGACCAGCAGGTCTATCCATGCAGAGCAGCGGAGCTGAAAGGGGAGGGGCCTAGAGACCAGCAGGTCTATCCATGCAGAGCAGTGGCGCTGAAAGGGGAGGGGCCTAGAGACCAGCAGGGCAGAGCGGTCACACCACAAGAGCTCACATCAACAGTAAAAATATCGATTGGCTATTCTGTAATAGTTCACCTCCTTTAAAAGGTTAATAAAGACTTTTGCACTTCAGTGTTTGCTTCCTCTCTGTGTTTAGGCTTGTCTGTGTTTACTTGTGGTTTTGGAGAAGCAATTTATTCTGCAGTTCTGCAAAGATACAGCCACTAATGATGATGATTTAAGAGATGTCTCATTTAAATGTGGCAAATTTATAATATACAGTTATTACACTTATCACTGCCATTGCAACAAGAAAAGTATTCATTAGAATGATCTATTAATGAGTGTGTGTGTGTGTGTGTGTGTGTATCACTGAACTCTGCTGACAGGATCAGTCCTTTGTTGCAGGTCTACCGGCAGCATCACCCACCTGTTGAGTGCGTTGAACATCTCTATGGTGACCAGCACGGAGAGGGCCATGGTTGTAGGGTAGCGTGACTCAAACACCTCACACTCGATGCCCTGGAACATGGGATTCTCTGCCGTACACTGCATGAAGTGCCTCTGTATCATAGCAACAACCAGGGGGGTGGGGGGGTTAGAGAGGAGGCAGGGTCTCTGATGTGTGAGATAGGGCTACGTCTCAGGCACTTAGAACAAACAGTTAACAGCCTGTTGTTATTATTATTATTTTAATATTTTTTGTTTCAGTTTAAACAGCTAGCACACCAGAACCAGGTGATCAAGAACTCTGATAAAACCACAGACACAGAGACACCTTCAACCTGGAGGTGAAACCTATGACCCCGGATGTACTATATAGTCATTCTGTTTGGTTGTGCTCGGTTTTGTGGTCATGGCTGACCAACCCGGTAGGGGAACTTATCTCAAAAAGGAAAATACTACCAACATGTCTGTTCATTTTAAAGTCATGCAGTTTTTTCATTAGAACCTTATGGCAGATAAGGACCCAATGGCAGAAAAATGCTGGAATTTGCCCAAAACAATGATGAATACTGTGAATGTACCCACCCCTCCCCACTCACCAACTGGTTGAATGACACCTGTGGACCCTGCTCATCAAATAAGTACCACCAGGTAGCAGCACCAACAGTGCCCAGTCCCACATACCCTAAAGAAGGTCACAACACAACAACAAGTTCACAAACTTGTTTGCTATCCAGGATATCACACCACGCTAGCAACGAGCCGTACAGCCATTAAGCCTCAAACTACCCCCCCACCCCCGCTGCTCACCACCAATGGCCAGGTAGCGGAAGAAGAGCCAGCCGGAGATGAGGGGCTCCTTGGGGTTGCGTGGGGGCTTGTCCATGATGTCCAGGTCGGGGGGGTTGAAGCCCAGGGCAGTGGCGGGCAGGCCGTCCGTCACCAGGTTCACCCACAGCAGCTGAACGGGGATGAGCGCCTCGGGCAGGCCCAAGATGGCCGTGAGGAAGATGCTGTAGAGAAAGGAGGAGGGGCGGGGCAGAACG
Source organism: Brachyhypopomus gauderio (assembly GCF_052324685.1). NCBI lineage: Eukaryota > Metazoa > Chordata > Actinopteri > Gymnotiformes > Hypopomidae > Brachyhypopomus > Brachyhypopomus gauderio. The sequence continues at coordinate 12,337,341 of NC_135217.1, forward strand.
TGAACACAGGCCACGCCTCCCACTCTGACAACATGCGGAGAAGGACCACAGGAAAATGTCCAACCGCGTTTTTTACCCAACTGACTGTAGTTTTGGTTAAGATTACCATCCTATATCAAAACATTACTCCTACAACCGTTTAAATTGCTATATATTGGATTTCTGGAGTTTGTGTGTCAGAGTTTGAGTTCAGCAGTGCAGTTTAGGTGAAGTTCAAGGCTCAGGTGGCTCTGGTGTGCAGGTTCGTACCAGACCACCTCGCCCACGTTGGAGGAGATGAGGTAACGGATGAACTGCTTCATGTTGTTGTAGATGGCGCGGCCCTCCTCCACCGCAGCCACGATGGTGGAGAAGTTGTCGTCCGACAGCACCATCTCCGACGCCGACTTGGCAACAGCGGTGCCGGAGCCCATGGCGATGCCGATCTCTGCCTTCTTCAGGGCGGGGGCGTCGTTCACCCCATCACCAGTCTAGAAGGAGGAGGTGGATGTGATTACAAGGTAGCTGATGTATGAAAGACATAAATTAAACAGCAAAAGGAAATACACAGGACACAACACTGGAGAGAACAGGACACAACACTGGAGAGAACAGGACACAACACTGGATCTGAGGGACAAAATAGACTTTTCAGACCTTTGAATCAAAGTCAATCAAAGCATGTTCACAGACAGGAGCCTCTGTACCCATGTATGTGCGTGCTGTGTGGGACCTTTTATATTACTGTATTAAACATAAAGCTATATCTAAACCTGAACGTATTCTTAACCTTAGTAACTAAAGCTGATCAATCTGTATTTTTCATCATGGGATCCACAGAACACTACAAAAGCATCTTATCACATTCTCTTTCTACTCTAGAACACACACACACACACAGGCTGTCAGGCAGGAAGGCGCCAGTGGTACAGGGAGACACACAGAGAGAAAGATGACATGGTCTGATAGTTTCTGTTGCGGAACTGCAGCTCTAAAGCCAATTCTGTCTGTCTGTGCGACAGCAAAGCCTGCTGGGAACTGTAGGCACTGAGGCATGCTGGGAACAGCAGTCACTGAGGCACTGCAGCATTCCTGGAGCATTCCAGAAAAGTCTTTCATAGTTTTCAGAGAAGTAACCAAGGTTCTCTTTCAGCTTTGTTCATTCATTCACAGGGATATAAAACTCACCAATGCCACAAAAGAAAAAAATTCTTTCAGTTTGTGAAAAACATGCAGACATGCAATGTCACTGATGCAAAGTATCCTTACAAAGGGCCCTGACTAACAGCTCCCCCTTGTGGTGTCTCCTCAGCCTACTTAAAAAGTCTAATAGGTGAAAACAAGTGAAAAATGTCTCATTACAGTAACAATAGACAAATATCTACTCAGAATCCTTCTTGGAGCACTGGGTCAGGAGCTTCAGTCAGAGATCCACTTATAAGATTTACACTGCTCACGTTTAGCCGATACAGAACCCCCACTGACAGACGGGGAGGGGGAGGGGCTCCTCCTAAGCTCCGCCCTTACCATGGCAGTGATCTCGTCGAAGGACTGCAGGTAAGCGACGATCTTGGACTTGTGGGCGGGCTCCACGCGGGCGAAGCAGCGAGCACGTTTGACGGCCTCGCGCTGGGTGTCGGGCGGCAGGTCGTCGAACTCGCGGCCCGTGTACGCCTTGTCCTCCACGCACTCGTCCTCGCCGAAGACGCCGACGCGACGGCAGATGGCCACGGCCGTGCCCTTGTTGTCGCCCGTGATCATGATGACGCGGATGCCTGCCTCCTTGCACAGCCTCACAGAGCCAATCACCTCCTTCCTGGGCGGATCCAGCATGCCCACGCAGCCGACAAATGTGAGATCAGACTACACGCACACACGCACACACACACACACACACAATATACAATATTTATTATTTTACAATTTAAAAGCTAAATCTTCACGGATGCAAGTTTAAGTGCCCTTAAACACAAAACCACAGTAAAGTACACACGGCCACGCCCTTCACCTCGTACTCGGCGAACTTGACCGAGTTCTCCAGGTCCATGTCCAGCGCGCGTGGCGGCGAGTCCCGCGTGGCCAGTGCGAGACATCGTAGCGTGTCCCGTCCCGTGCCCCAGTCTCGGATGGTGCTCATCAGCTCCTCCTTCACGGCCTGCGTCAGCGGGACCTTCCTGGAGCCCACCCGCACCGATGTGCACCGGTCGATCACGCTCTCCGGAGCACCCTGCCATGGGGGCGGAGCGGGGACAGGACCAGAGAAGAGGAGCAGGAGCAGAAATCAGCAAGGGAAGAAAATACTGTCATTTTGGTGCAATTTTGGTGCTAGCGGTTGAGCGCTGGTTTGAAGCTCGGTGCTGTGGGCCTGTACCTTAACGAACATCTTGCTCTGGGAGTCTGGTAGAGTTTTGGTGGGCATGCAGAACACAGACATGGACTTCCTGTCTCGAGAAAACTCCAGAGTGAACTCCTTCTTCATGAGCTGCCTGATTACCTGAGGTTGGGGCAGGGAACAAAAGTAGGACGGGGGAGGGGGAGGGGGGAGAGAGGGGGAGGGGGGAGTGAATAATGGGGTGAACTACAGTGCGTCATTAACGGCTAGTTGTCATTCACAGCTGTGGTTTGGGGGTGACTTGCAGAAAGGCTTGGATATGCCCACCTGCCAAGCCCAGGTGGTCTCCCACACACACACACACACACACACACACACACACACACACACACACACACACACACACACACACACACACACGTTGGCCCTGAGGTGCTGTTCAAGCCTTCTCAGCTCAACAACAGCATGACAAGCGTAGGAGACTGAATTCAGCATGTTGCCCGGAACCACCGCCACCCTCAGCCATCCAATATGTAACGCTATAGCTGCAGCCTAACAGGAACCCAAACAAAAAACACACACACCTCAGCCACGACACAAGTTTCTGTCAAAGACATCAGGCGTAATATCTGCATTGTCCAATGTTCTGAAGTGCTGCTATTCTGAAGTACTGATGTATAACTGTTATCTATGCAGTATCCGCGTGGTCAGGTGGAATTGGTCGGTTGGGTTTTGAGTGTTCGCCTGCCCTCCAGATTTCCCTTTACTCAAGAGTTGTTGTCCTCGACCAGTCTGTCCACCGTGTGCAAGACTGCCCTCATAGACACGGAAGACACAAACGACTCACTTGTCCCTTCTCAGGACTACCAACCTTTTGGAGATGGGTCAGGCAGAATCAGGAGTTGTCATTGCGTTTCTGAGAGGAGACAGCTGCTCCAGTGAACTGGAGTCTGTTCACTCCACAGGGCTTCACCCTCCTCTCTGGAAGGTGATCACCAGCTCTTCAGACTCTCAGCTCCAGGTCGTTAGGACTCATTTGCTGTGACACTGGCCCTGCTCACTGCTAGGTCACTGGCATGCTAAGACACGTGTGTGACTTGTATATGAAAGTTCAGCATATCTATGTGTATATATATATATATATATATATATATATATATATATATATATATATATATATATATATATATATATATATATATATATATATATATATATATATATATATATATGTGTGTGTATATGTGTATATATGTATATATGTGTATATGAATATATATATATATAATATAGATATGCTGAACTTTCATATACAAGTCACACACGTGTCTTAGCATGCCAGTGACCTAGCAGTGAGCAGGGCCAGTGTCACAGCAAATGAGTCCTAACGACCTGGAGCTGAGAGTGTTAGAAAAGGCACATTTCGCTGCAAAGACACATGACGCTGCAAAAGGCAGCCTTAAAATATTGCAGGCATACGTAGTCTGAGCTGAATTATAAGTCCTGTATAAAGGATATATATATATGTGTATATGTGTATATGTGTATATATATATATATATATATATATATGTGTATATGTGTATATATGTATATATGTGTATATGAATATATATATATATATATATATATATATATATATATATATATATATATATATATATATATATATATATATATATATATATATGACTTGCTATGTGACACACAGGGTACAAGCTATGCAAGAAAGACTAATGGGCATCTGAAATAATGAAGTGTATGTATTTCATGTGTTCACAGTTTTCCATAACTGAAGGACATCTGACAGATGCCCACCTGAGGTAATTATTAGGGATCTATATGAGCTGATATGTATCAGTAGACTGATGGAGTTCTGGACTACCTTATGGGCATCTAAACTAAGGCTGAGGAGGGTTTAAGTATCAGGTGTTGACAGACTTTAATTCTAACAGAAATCAGGCTTCTTAGGCACTGGAATTCTCATAGCAGACTTGTTAAGACCTGACAGGATTTCCTCATTAATGATGAAATCAGAGGTGTTGGTTGGAGGTCTTGCTCTTACCGTCCCAGAGACTGGAGCTATATGAACTGTAACAACTAGACACCCGGGAAAGTCCTGAGTTCCTTTATACAGGACTTATAATTCAGCTCAGACTACGTATGCCTGCAATATTTTAAGGCTGCCTTTTGCAGCGTCATGTGCCTTTGCAGCGAAATGTGCCTTTTCTAACACTAGGGGGCAGAAGCAGTAAGCAATTTGGTTGTGGCTACTGAGGGAAGCGGCTGTGAGTCTCCTTCGGGTCCTCGAGAGATGTCCGGATAAGAGACACCACGCAAAGCACGACTTTTTTCCCCAAACACGCAAGCAGGACAATAAAGCAATCCTCAGCCCTGACCAATCACCCAGCCTGCGCAGTCCCGCCTGTGACGTCAGGACGGTCTGACCCTGCTTTCAGAGTCTTCCCATCCATCTCCATCTCAGCTAGAGAGCCCGACGGCAAGAAAAAACGCGTCCGAAAGGGAAAACCGCTCGCTCCTGTCGGTTCCTGTCCCTGAGCCATGAATTCGAGCGCGGAGTTTAGCTAACCTCTTCATAAACTCACCGGCTTGTCTAAATATTATGCTCTGTCTTAGCTGCCTGTGTCACAGAGAGGCTGCGTGGTTTTTTTCCCCTCAGCAGCTCTTCCCTCAGAGGAGGGGGCCGGCGTTTGGAGAGGTCAGCGGAAAACCAAGAGCGCCTCTGGACGTTGGCTCTTCCTTCGGAGAGGGCCCCCTCGGTTTTCCACGAGAAAGAACAAGAGGAGGCGGGAAGAGAGATGGACCGCACTAAAACTGTCTCCAGCAGTGTCCGTCGGTCTCTGTCTCTCTCTTTCCCTCCCTTTACAGGTCTGTATCAGTACACCAAATTAAGAAACCACACTCTTTGAAGGCATCACATATTTCATATTCGCATGACCTGCAGAGTGTGGTACACAGTAAGGTAGCACGGATGAAAGAAAGTGCTGGAAAACCAAAGCGGGGCCTCTGCTCTCTCCACCAGCCGAGAGCTTCAGCTGCCTCTCAGTCCACACACCTACAGATTCAGCATCACAGCTGTGTACAGACGAACCCTGGAACTGACAACTGAAGGCTAATTAGACTGTTTATTGCTTTCCGGGCCTTTCAACATGTAACCCAGGCTTTTAACACACATCTCCTAAATCGGATCTTCAGTTTTATAGAGAGGCACCATCAAAGCGTTGATGGGCATTCTGCCTTTAGACAGGCACATACAGTTGGAAAATGGCTCAGGTCCACTAGAGTGCAGAATCCCTAAGTGTCTGTGATGTCATTTCCTCTGGTTGTCCTCCTCTACTTCCCTCCCTTTTATGTAGTGGCTCCTGTCTTCTCTCTTACCACTGCAGCTACCTTATCCTCCCACACTCTTACCCGTCTGTCTGTCTGTCTCCGTCCGCCCGTCCGTCTGTCTCTGTCCGTCTGTCTCCGTCCGCCCGTCCGTCCGCCCGTCTCCGTCCGCCCGTCCGTCCGTCCCCGTCCGCCCGTCTGTCTCCGTCCCCGTCCGCCCGTCTGTCTCCGTCCCCGTCCGCCCGTCTGTCTCCGTCCCCGTCCGCCCGTCTGTCTCCGTCCCCGTCCGCCCGTCCGTCTCCGTCCCCGTCCGTCCGTCCCCGTCCGCCCGTCCGTCTCCGTCCGCCCGTCCGTCTCCGTCCGCCCGTCCGTCTCCGTCCGCCCGTCCGTCTCCGTCCGCCCGTCCGTCCGTCTCCGTCCGTCCGTCCGTCTCCGTCCGTCTCCGTCCGTCCGTCCGTCTCCGTCCGTCCGTCTCCGTCCGTCCGTCCGTCCGTCCGTCCGTCCGTCCGTCTGTCTCCGTCCGCCTGTCCGTCTCTGTCCGTCCGTCCGTCCGTCCGTCTGTCTCCGTCCGCCTGTCCGTCTCTGTCCGTCCGTCCGTCTCTGTCCGTCCGTCTCCGTCCATCTCTGTCCGCCTGTCCGTCTCCGTCCGTCCGCCTGTCTGTCCGTCTCCGTCCGTCCGCCTGTCTGTCCGTCTCCGTCCGTCCGCCTGTCTGTCCGTCTCCGTCCGTCCGCCTGTCTGTCTCCGTCCGTCCGCCTGTCTGTCTCCGTCCGTCCGCCTGTCTGTCTCCGTCCGTCCGTCCGTCCGCCTGTCTGTCTCCGTCCGTCCGCCTGTCTGTCTCCGTCCGTCCGCCTGTCTGTCTCCGTCCGTCCGCCTGTCTGTCTCCGTCCGTCCGCCTGTCTCCGTCCGCCTGTCTCCGTCCGCCTGTCTCCGTCCGCCTGTCTCCGTCCGCCTGTCTCCGTCCGCCTGTCTCCGTCCGCCTGTCTCCGTCTTTCTCCATCCGACTGTGGCTCTGTCCCGCTCGCAGGCCTTACCGAGTTGCACGCTCCTGCCCTCTCCACCTTGCTGAGGTTGGACACGTCCGTCCTGAAGACGTTCATCTTCTCCACCAGGGTGGTGAGTGCAGTTTCTGTGGCTTCCCCCACCTTCTCGTAGACTCCTTTAGCCTGTGTGTGTACACAGATACACACGCAAATTTATACACACATAGATGCACATAGAAAAAAAAAGAAAACAAAAAGACACAGGGCTTCAGAACCAGGGCTATATAACCAGGGCTTCAGAACCAGGGCTATATAACCAGGGCTTCAGAACCAGGGCTATATAACCAGGGCTTCAGATGGGAAAGCAGATGTCCCCAGACATCTTGGATGTAAATGAGGAGTGGAAATGAAGTGGAGAGATTTGGATTGAGAGGTGAAGAGTGAGCTCTTTTTTCCATCCCTACTAAGCCAATGAGCCTCTCTCTGATCCCAGCTCAGTAGCTGAGTATTTGGGACTTCATTCGACAAGCCATCAGGACCGAAAGGGCTGTTTCCAGATCAGATAACATGTTCAAACAAGCCCCAAGCTCCCAAAGCTTCTGCGCAGCTAACAGGTCAGGATGTAGCTCTGGTGCAAGGCCTGCTGCGCCAGGCGACCTAGATTGGGGCTGAGGAACCAAACCTAGAGGTGCAGTTGGGCCACATACAGTCAGCCGAGCTGCAGTCGGACCAGGTTGACACGACGATCAGAATGATGCAATGTTGTGTGACTGAGTGAAACGAGCAAAATGTTTGAGGGACAGGTGGAGAGTGGGCGGAGGTGGTGAGTGGATGCCCACAGACATTAATACCTTGGCCATGTGGAATGGAGGCATTGTGCAGTGTATGTACACTCACCAGCCACTTTATTAGCTACACCTTGCTAGTACTGGGTTTGACCCCCTTTTACCTTCAGAACTGCCTTAATCCTTTGTGGCATAGATTCAACAAGGAACTGGAAACATTCCTGAGAGAGTCTGGTCCATATTGACGTGATAACATCACACAGTTGCTGCAGATTTGTCGGCTGCACATCCATGATGCAAATCTCCCGTTCCACCACATCCCAAAGGTGCTCTATTGGATTGAGATCTGGTGACTGTGGAGGTCATTCGAGTACAATGAACTCATTGTCGTGTTCAAGAAACCAGTCTGAGATGATTTGTGCTTTATGACATGGCGCGTTATCCTGCTGGAAGTAACCATCAGAAGATGGGTACTCTGTGCTCATAAAGGGATGGACATGGTCAGCAACAATATATAGGTAGGCTGTGGTGTTCACACGATAATCAATTGGTACTAATGGGTCCAAAGTGTGCCAGGAAAATATCCCCCACACCATTGCACCACCACCTCCTGGCCTGAACTGTTGATACAAGGCAGGATGGATCCATGCTTTCATGTTGTTGATGCCAAATTCTGACCCTACCATTTGAATATCGCAGCAGAAATTAAGACTCATCAGACCAGGCAACATTTTTCCAATCTTCTACTGGCCAATTTTGGTTGTCCTGTGTGAATTGTAGCCTCAGGAGTGACATGAGTGGCACCCGGTTAGGACTGGACAATAATTCAATATCCATATATATAGCGATAGAAAATGTTTCAATAACGGTGATCTGATTTTTAAACATATTTTCAATATTTCAATAAACGCTATTTACAACATTACAATGTTGGGCTGTGCCGTTAGTTAATTGCATTCAGTGATTGATGATGTAAACCACGTTCACGCAGCCAGTGCTCAGCAACAACAGGCTATGCTAGTTACAGTTTGGTTCCAACGTGAGACGTACTAGCTGCAAAAGGAATACTGCTGACCGCAATACAAATGTGACTGAACTGAATAAAGCAGATGAAATAGTTGATAAAAGGAGTATTCTGTGGTGAGGTTTGGCTATCGAAAATATTAATATTGACAAAGCCAACGAGTTTATTTGACAGTGATGTCATGCTTGTTCATATATGAAGGCTAAATACAACTAAAACGTTGATGATGATTTATTTGTACTATTTTTATTTCTAAAGTAAATGCAGTTTTATAGGAGGAGGTTTCATATACTTGACATTCATTTTTCAGACATTTGTAGGTACAGACATCTGTTGTGGGCATTCTTGGCAGTTTTCTATGGCTTTTATATTGTTCATATCAATATCGGAATGATATTGTATTGACCGAAATTAATAACTATATCGTGATATAAATTTTGCCCATATTGTCCAGCCCTACACTAGGTGTAGTCTTCTGTTGCTGTAGCCCATCTGCCTCAAGATTTGACGTGTTGTGCCTTCAGAGATGCTCTTCTACATGCCTCAGTTGTAACGACTGTAACCATTTCTATCAGCTTGAACCAGTCTGGCCATTCTCCTCTGACCTCTGGCATCAACAAGGTATTTGCGCACACAGAACTGCTGCACACTGGATATTTTCTCGTTTTCGGACCATTCTCTGTAAACACTAGCGTTGTGCGTGAAAATCCCAGTTGATCAGCAATTTCTGAAATATTCAGACCAGCCCGTCTGGCACCAACAACCATGCCACGTTCAAAGTCACTTAAATCACCTTTCTTCTCCATTCTGATGCTCAGTTTGAAATGCAGCAGATCGTCTTGGCCATGTCTACAAGTCTAAATGCATTGAGTTGCTGCTATGTGATTGGCTGATTCTACTTTGCATTAATGAGCAGTTGGACAGTATGTTTGAGTTTGATTACATGAAGAAAAACACAGGGATAATTATTGCTTATGAAGAGCAGAGGAGAGCCAATTCCCAGAGAGATGAGTGAGCACTTAAAACACACACACACATGCACGTGTGCACACTCACATGCACGTATGCACACACACGTGTGCTGAAGTTTCCAAGCCTAGTCCTAAACTCAACAACTATACAGAAGTTGTAGAAGATGATCAAACAGTTAAAACGCAGTTCACCTTTTTTCTGGAAAAAGCATTTTACATATAAAAAAAGTACACACACACACACACACACACACACACACAGCTAACCTCGTTGTAGTCCAGGGAGGAGTCGTTGCACATGGAGCAGATAGTGGCCAGCTCCAGAAGACCGTCATAGTCCCCACACTGTACAGGCTGGTCATCCTTCAGCCTGAGACACAGACAGAGACACTAAAGGACCAAAAAGAGGACCAGCCTGGTTCTCACCTGCACCGTGTGTGTGTGTGTGTGTGTGTGTGTGCGCGTGTGCTTACACTTGTCCTTCTGGAGCATAGGTTGAGCCAGTGATGGTGAATTCATGAAGAGAACATGTGGCATCATCAGCCTTATCCACCACAAACATCTGTAACAAAAGAAATAAAGGAGAGATGGAACAATAGTTCAATAAATATATAGTTCTATTTTGTATTTGGGCTATATTAAACATGCATACAATAAAAATGAAAATGAGAGTACAAACGTCCCTTGCTAAAACATGGGAAACCCTGAATAAAGAAAAGGACAAAAAAAAGAAAGAAAACTATTCAGTTGGGGTTTCCCCTCAAGCACCGACCAATCAGAAGTAGTGGAGTGAAGAAGTCATCCTTTTCCAGGAACTGAGTGCTCTCAAGTTCACTGGCCTGGCATGTATGTGTACAAATGTACACACACACACACACACACACACACACACACACACACACACACAATGTTTGTTTTGGGAACTGTTTCATAACATTTACGGAAGGAGAACAGGGTGTAAACCTGCGGAGAATGGCGACAGCATGGGATTCCTACCGGTGGCCACTCCCACTCCCAGTGGCCACTCCCACTCCCAGTGGCCACTTCCCTCATCTGAGTGTGACCGCTTAAGCCACCACCAAGGTCCAGCGACTTATGTTTCTGACTATGGAAGACTCAGACATGTTTCTGAGGAGAGGCGGAGCAATGGAGAGCAGAGGCGGAGCTGGAGAGAGCAGAGGCGGAGCTGGAGAGAGCAGAGGCGGAGCTAAGCAACTCCGAGATCTGGAAATTCCCCATAGAGAGAGAGAGTACCTGTGAACCCGCCTTTGGGTGAAAAGCGCTGAAAGTGCTGACTGTTCCTGGGATGCCTCAACACAGATGGGTAAAAAAAATAGAGCACGACATTTTGGTGGGAAAAAAGAGAGAAAAAAGGCCTCCCTTCAGTCCCCACAAACCACCTCCAGGCAACAGGAACCTGCTCCTAAAGATGCTCCCACTGCCATGCTGACAAAAGTAGTAAGAGGTGACTTAAAGGACATTCCAACACACACACACACACACGCGCGCACACGCGCACACGCACGCACAGATCAGGAGTGCCCCTTTGTTTCTCTATTAAAAAGGATCAATTAAAGTAGCCTGATTGCAGAATTAATGAAGGAGCCAAGCAGTTAAACTCAGTGTCCCTTAGTACCTGAAAGCTTGGCTCTGTCTCACACACACACAATCTTTACTACCAGCTAAGCTTTAACTGCACTAATTTGTAAGGCTCCGCACAGAGGAGCCCGGCTCGGTTCTGCCCCACTGTCCCTGAAATGACAGCATTACTGAGTTCGCTCCACTAAAAGGGGAAGAGGACATTTTGCAGGGACAAAACTTTCCATTCATACATGCTCCAGAAAACACGACACAAGACACAAGCAAGAAAACGACACAAACACAAATACTACCCACAAACACACTATACTACCAACACATGATGCCGCACATACCAGCAGAACTTGCAACACACACACACACACAGCATTAAAACCACCAGCTTAGGACATTTACGGCATTTAGCTGACGCGTTTATCAAAAGGGGCCAAGTACAACTTGAGCAGTTAAATATTAAGGGCCTTCCACAAGGCCCCAACGATGCCAACTTGGTGTCCTTTGTTATCTGATGCCAAGAACACAAGGGCACATCTTTAAAGGTCTGTAAGTTGCAAGGTGGGGCCTCCCTGGATCAGAGTCGTTTTTCAAACGCAGACGCCTGATTGGACAGAAGCTTGAACGAATGCCAAGTCAGCACCTTCAGCTCTTTGTGATGTTCTTCATTCCTAAAGAACTCTGGAACTGGTTTTAAAGCCGACTGGTGTGTGTGTGCGCGCACACAAAAACATTCCTGTCTCGCCCTTCCAGTGGGTTCCCGCACACTTGGGCATTCTACCAGATTCCTGTTAGGTGCCGGGTTTGGGTGGTGATCTTCTGGAGCGGCACTGAGGTCATTCTTGAAGTCACTGCTGAGGTCGCATATTCCTCCTGTTGGAGGTGTCTGCCAGACCGGACAGCTAGCTCTATTACCAGTGCTGTTTTCTGCATATCATCTACATCCCCATGTTTGGTTCACCTCTGCTTGTTCAAGCTGGCTGATTCTTGATCTTGAGTGGAGTGCCTCAGGCATTGTGGGAATTTTATGAACGCCCCTGCTGGGCGTCTGATGACTGGGAGAACGCCTCGTGGCTTTGATATTATTCAACCGACTCTTGAGGACCTGGTTACTCCACTGAGGTACTCTGATATTGCATGTATCCAATCCACAAAGATCATTTGTCCATCCCAGTGTCTTATCTGAGGAGGTGAATGGTAGTGCAGGGAGCACGTCAGAAGGGGAAGAGGAGGAGGAAGAGGAGGGTGTGCTGGCTCCCAGACTGGAGAGGTGATGGGAGGTGATGACTGAATTAGCCATCAGCCGTCCATTCTGAAACGAGACTTCGTTTGAAATGTGTGCACTACTGTTACCACAAACAGCCGCAGACAAAGAAATACAGACGCACTGCCAAAAGTGCTAATGCTGACGTGCCCCCCACACAGACACCATCAACGTGAACATAAATGTCATTTGAAAGTTAACTGCACACAATCATGACACACATTGCTGGAAAATGCCTCTTTGTTTCATCCTTGGGCTTTCCCGTGGCCAGCAGAGCAAGCCGCAAGGCAGCAGGAACACAAGACTAAAGGGACAAAAATAGCAGGAGAGAAGGGAGTGAAAGAATGCCCGTGTACCCTGGGGTCAGGAAGGAGGACACGGAGAGAGGACAGAGGGAGTGTGGGAAAGGGAGCCCAGCGGAACAGCTGTACACAGGGCAGCAAATGCACAGACACACTGACTTCTTGGTGATCTCCAGCCCAGGGGACACTTGCTTTGATTTACGACTCGTCTTAACCTCATTTGAGCTAATAGTCAATTAATGCTAATACACACAGAGTGAGTACACAGAGAAATGAATACAAAGGGCACACACACATCCAAACGATGACCTTAGTTGCCACTCATCACAGGGGTGTGTGTGTTCATATTTGTGTGCACATGTGTGGTTGAGTGCCAGACATCGTTGTAACCTTGACAACATGGAAGAGGTGAGATAAGGACAGGAGAGCACTTATGCTAGACAGACCCACACCTCAGTGGGAACACCTGCTTCCTGGTAACCATGGGGAATCACTTCAGAGACTCCACTTAATCTAATCCTAATCACTTCAGAGACTCCACTTAATCTAATCCTAATCACTTCAGCAATCTGACTACAAATGACAGCAGTGCTGACACCAGACACCTGTCTCGCACCAAAATGAGCGAGCTTCCTCATAAAAGAGCTGATTATTCATTTAACATGATATGTTCTAAGCACGCACACGCACACGCACACACACACACACACACACACACACACACACACACACACACACACACACACACACACACACACACACCCATCCATGGGTGGGATGCATTAGTGTCGGGGCGGTCAGTGCTGGAACTATGTTGCTCTGGCAGTATCAGGAGGTCGACTTGGGTCAATATTTACATCCGAGCAGTGGGCCTCTTTCCGGAAGGTTCCCAGCACTTGAGGGAGATTAATCAGCTTTCGTACACAGGGAACTCCCTGCTGTTAAACACATGGAGGCCTGTGGCAAGCTCTCTCTCTCTCTCCAATTACAATAGTCAGACAACATTTGCTCCTACATGACTATGAATTACGCACAAACGCAAAGCATCTCACCAACCAAACATCATTAAAAATGTAATCGAGAGGTTTTTCCTATTGAAGCCATTAAGGTCACACAAGAAGCACAAGGAAAGGGAACATTCCCCCCGATTCTTCCATTCAGACTGTAGCGGGAGGGGTACTGGGGGAGAAGCATGTCATGTGTAAAGGAACAGAAACTGCGAGGAGCCAATCTCCTGAGCAGAACCGAAATAAGGAGAGTGGAGTGCAGAGGCGTGCTTCCGTCTGTTCAGGTCCTACATGCTCGCGCGTGCACGCACACGAGGAAGTACACGCCACCATGCTGTGGCGTTATCCGTCCCATCACAACTGGCTGCAGCAACACAGGCATCACAGATCAGTGATATTCAAATGGATTCTCTGAGAAGAACTGATAAGAATCCTGACCAACCCATGATTGTGCTTTGACCAATCACAGCAATCTTTATATTTATATATATATATATATTTATATTGGTCAATGTATCGCAGGTCAATATTTAGAGGAGTTTTAAATCCTGGGTTGTGGTTTATCGCAATATGTAGTGACAGTCACAGGTGCAGACTGAGTGAGGTTTTGATTAGAGGGATATATAATGTAATAACAGGTGTTATAAGCAGCAGGTGTTATAACAGTAAGACAAGAATGCAGCTAAGGGCCTGTCCCGCTTCCGTGGGCATGTCCCGCCTCTGCGGGAACGTTTGCGGGCCCCGGGAAAGCAGCTGGTCGGCGTTCGAAAATAGCACCACTGCTCAGAGCGGCGTGTCTGGGAGAGGCTGTGAGGGAATCTGAGAGGCTGCAGTAGCTGAGACCAGCACATGGTGCACAAAGGCAAACAACAAGGGTGAGGTCAGAGGTCACCGCTCAGACCCAATGGAAACACAGAGCTGAAACAAGCCATTCCGTATTGAGTACACCCTACCGGGAGGGTGAGCATCTTGACCCTCAGCCTGAGAACTACCATTTTTTCTTCTCACAAGTGCTGGACCCACTGGCATTATGCTAAGAAGCTAAAGGCTAAGAAGCCAAGCGTCAAGGATGGGAAGGACTGTGTTGCTGGCTGACAGAACATATCCAAACACATCAGAGGGGAATGACAGGACTACGGTCATCAGAAACCATGACACGTGAACTAATTACCTGTCTTTCTGCTTTTCCAGTCTGGGTCAGTACAACACTGGAATACATAATAAAACTTAAAATATTAAATATTAAAATAGGGATCAATACCAACTGTCTGTGTCTGGCAAAACTCCATGAGAGGGCAATGTAAGTATTCACAACATAATTATATGTTTCACTGACTACTTAGCACTAGCTAGCAGTAACAACTGAGGTAACATATCCGATATAGTCCTCTATAAGAATGGTATTGCCATTACATGATCCACAATAATAATGCGTGTGCTAATGTTAACGGCATTCGTTCAGCTTCATCTCATCAGCATACAAGAGTAAAAGTTACAACACTGTTGTATCTAATCAGGTATCTAATCAGGGTTTAGAATCCTTAGCATGATGTACTAGTGGAAAATGTGCGTTACATCCATCTGTACTCTGGCAAACACTCGTGCAGGTGTGAGTGTGTTATTGTGCATGTCTCAGTTAGAATGTTATAAAACTGCACTTGTTCAAGGTTCAAACGTATATGGTTACACTGCTGATTTCTCCCCGTGGTTCACACTCAGTCACAAAACCTTAGTCGTGTTGGCTCAGAAAGGGGGTGGGATTGAGCAGGGGCTCATTATCATGTGCACCAGCCGTGATCCTTATGGTATTCTTACGAAAGCACGTCAGACAGTTCCCTGCGGTCTTTATGAAATATGTTAACTTGTGGGTAAAGAAGGTACAACAGGTCCCCTTTAATCACCGTCTTATTTTACAGGTGAACATTTTACGGACTGCAGTCAGTGGTCGTCTAGCCTGACATCACCAGCATGGTGGTGTAGTTGAGGACGTAGAGCTGCTGTGAGATTTTCCACACAGCTGTGTCACCACTGAGCTGTGCGGGGTCCTGTCATCCCGACACACCCCGACCCACCAGGCCAACAGCCTGAGGCATCTGCCTCGTCACAGGCTCCAAGACAGAAGGGTTTCTAATAAAGTTAGTAGCAACTGCTTGACTTCATTATTTTTCACAGAACCTTCCCCCCCAGGCACCCTAACAATGACAGCGCAAGAAAAATGAGCTTCCGTTCGGATAACTTGCTAACGAACCCTTGCACGAGATGCCGGCATTCCCCCCTCTCCCCACCCCGTGATGGCGAGATGCAGTCGCACGAATACAGCCAAGCCCCGCCCCCTCCCGCCCCAAACACGCCGCTCACCCTGCATACGGACATCTGGTTGGTGGTGAGCGTGCCCGTCTTGTCGGAGCAGATGACTGATGTGCAGCCAAGCGTCTCGACGGAGGGCAGCGAGCGAACGATGGCGTTCTTCTTGGCCATGCGCCGCGTGCCCAGCGCCAGGCAGGTGGTGATGACGGCGGGCAGGCCCTCGGGGATGGCGGCCACGGCCAGCGCCACGGCGATCTTGAAGTAGTAGATGGCACCGCGGACCCAGGAACCGCCGTGCACCGGGTCAGCGAAGTGTCCGATGTTGATGACCCACACGGCCACGCAGATGAGCGAGATGACCTTGGAGAGCTGCTGGCCAAACTCATCCAGCTTCTGCTGCAGAGGCGTCTTCTCCTGCTCCGTGGACGCCATCTGGTTACGGATCTTGCCGATCTCCGTGGAGACGCCGGTGCAGACGACCACACCCACGGCACGTCCGGCCGCGATGTTGGTGCCCTGTAGCCACAGAGGAGTAGTGTACGCAGACAACGTACATGTGGTTTAAACACACACACACACACACACACAATTTAAAATACATCTGAAAAAGCATTTTCCAAGGGTTATTTACACTTTCCAAATTCCACTTATATGGAAACAACAGCAGTGTCATTAATTCCTAGTACTATATTTCACTGGGAACCTGCGTTCACACAGCCTGCTCTGCTGGCCATAACATTATTAGGTAGCTTTTTCCAGGAGAGGCTATCTTGAAGAGGGATGATGTGTTGGGAAATGCATAACCCAGACTATAAAAAGCACCCAATTGGTTTAGGGGCTAAATAGCTAAACAGAAGTGCACTCGGTGCTGCCGGTTCAAGAGATTAAAGGTGTTCCCTCAGCCATGATTAACCCTGTCCTGAGCAGACAGAGCAGGGAAGGGTAATCCTGGCTCAGGAAGGGTAATCCTGGCTCAGGAAGTCCAGCGCAAGCCGGAGAGTGGAGGAAGACCTTTATGTATTTAGACCGAGAGCAAGCAAGAACATTTAAGTGTAGTGTTTATGCTACACCCTAATGCTTTCTGAAAGCAGAAGTGGGAGTAAGGGAAGGGGAGGGATGGAGAAGAGAGAGATGGGAAGGAGGAGGAGGAGAGAGAGAGAGAGAGAGAGAGAGAGAGAGAGAGAGAGAGAGAGAGAGAGAGAGAGAGAGAGAGAGAGAGAGCACTCTGTAATGGAGTTGTGTAATGCAGGATCTGAGCGGGTTTGATTGTGATGATATGAGTGGGTGGGAGGTGTTCCATGAAGAAAAAACAGTCCAACTGGGAAACTGGGAGGAGAAGGCGGCACACAGAACAAGCGCACAGCTTTAATGTGAAGATGGAGAGAAACCTAGAACACTTCACCTGCATATCAAACTACAAGAACATTATGTAAAAGTGGGGGAGAGAAAGTAGTGCGTGTCTAAATAATGGAGCATGACGCAATTTATTCCTGAGCGATGAATTGTATGTTCAGTGAGTATGTTGGCAGTGCACCTGTTAATGCAGAAAGACATAGAAACAAATATTTGTTCATTTATCAAAAGTCACCTGATTGCAGTGCTAAACCCAGACTGTACATACGGTCTGTGATGCAAGTGCACGCTCGTACGCAAGCACACGTATGTAGCTTCAACTCTGAACAGGGAGGAAATGCTTACAGAAAAAAGCATGTTCTTCTTATCTTGATTAACAGCTCGAGGGTCAGGCACAGGGTCAGTGTGTTTGATGACGGACACGGACTCGCCTGTAAAAACACACACAAGATGTAGCAGTGTATGTACTGGGAAAGTGGCACGTGTTTCGAAACAGTAGCAGATTAAGAACAGCTGGAAATCTCTAATAGTTTACAATACAGGTCTGGGAACAGTTCTAAACAACAAACAAGCAGCACAAATCCATATGTTAACAAAAAAAGTAGTAGTAAACATCCAATTAACACAACAGAGAATTTATATCAGTCAACCAGCACAGTTTTGAAAAACTAGATTTCCCAGAAAGCACTGGTACCTGTGAGAATGGACTGGTCCACTCGAAGCGTAGTGGATTTTATGGTGACTATTCGGATGTCAGCAGGCACCTTGTCCCCAACTAGGAAAAACACACAAGAGCATGTGTCATTGATCCAAACTCAATGAGAGAGCATTTATGAACCAAGCAGCATTGTGTGAGAAAACATAGCCCAGCTAACTAAGGGAGGAAGGACATCATAGTTATTAACAACAGCTCATTTCTGAATAAAAAGTATTGATGGAAAGGCATAACAATCAGTCATTGGGCAGAACAACTCACTTGCCCCACAGACACTTCGAGAGATAACAGAGAGAAAAGGAGAGAGAGAGAGAAAAGGAGAGAGAGAGAAAGAGAGAGAAAGCCTGCCGTCTACAACCCCCTGAAACCACACACTGTCCTCTACTCCTTTGGCTTCACTGTCCGGATAAACATTCAATGGCGGTGGGCGGCTCACTGCCATCCTGAAGACTGCACCTCGCAGGCAGCCGGCACGAGGCCGCTCAATACAGAGTTGACGGAGGGGGAAATCGATCCCACAGTGTAGCATTACACACACACGCGCAGAGAGAGAAAGAGAGAGCGAGAGAGAGAGAGAGCCCATGATAGAGGGAGCATGAGAGTGAGAGAGAGAGAGAGAGAGCATGATGGAAGGTGCACGAGAGAGAGAGTGAGAGAGAGAGATAGCATGATGGAAGGTGCACGAGAGAGAGAGAGCGTGAGAGAGAGAGAGCATGAGAGAGAGAGAGAGAGAGAGAGAGAGAGAGTGAGAGAGAGAGAGAACATGATGAAGGGAGCACAAGAGAGAGCGAGAGCACAAGAGAGTGAGTGAGAGTGAGAGTGAGAGAGAGAGAGAGAGAGAGAGAGAGAGAGAGAGCGAGCATGAGAGGGAGCATAAGAGTAAGAGAGAGGGAAAGAGAGAGAGATGTCCACTTTTGGAGGGAGAAAAACAAGGCAGAGAGCATCTAGAAGGGTGTTTAGAAGCACAGTCAATATCTGTTTTTTTTTTTGTTGTTTTTTTTTGTCTTCCTGATTTCTGGAACGGTGCTCTGTCATTCTACGTGCTTTGAAAACTTAAATAGAGCACCAAATATAGTTCTCGTTTAAAAAGTTTTTTTTTAAAGTTTATATATTTTTTACATTTAAAAAGACATCCTTCAGCCTCCTGCGGTTATGTGCAAGAACAGTCACAGATGGATTCTCTGTACCTTCCCTGATTATGTGTGCTTACATAAGGCCTCTTATCTCTATCCTGAACCAGTGCTCACATGCTGAAACGTTTCCTACATTCAAACTCTTTGGTTCAAAAGGTGTGATGGATTAGCCCCCCATGTGGAAATAGCTCCCCATGCTGACCTTCAGACGACCTAGGCCAATGACAGCCATCTCCCCATAGAGTGTGCGTAATAGGTCTTTTGGGGGGGGTGGGGGGGGGGGGGGGTGTTGTCTGATAAACTTAGAAATGTGTTAACGTTCCAGAGCCTCGTGACACACCCTGTGACATGTCAAACCCATGGTCGATAGAAGCGCCGCATCTCCTGCTGATCCAGGGTCAGGCCTAATGACGTCCCGGAACCTTCCAGATGGCCTGTTGCAATTAGACAGCTTCAAACAGGGCGACGGTGCAGGCAGTTCGATGACTGACGCACGAGCAGATGTGTCTAAGCGAGGCCGGGTGGGCCGGGTGGGCCGTGCTCATCAATGGCGACTGTCCCCCTAATTCAACCTCCGTGTCCTGCCCCTCTCCTAAAGGGCAGTTCAAAACACCTTCTGCCCCAGCGACGCTCCCCCGAGCATGTGGGGTAGAGAGGCAGGACTGATAAGAGCGGGCCACCCTCCTCACATCCCTCTCTCTTTTCTTCCCTCCGTCATCTCCCTCTGTCTCTTTTAACACCTTCTCCTTCACTCTCTACCTCCCCCCTCTCTCTCTCTCTCTCTCTCCCCCTCATCTCTCGCTCTGCCTGCCAGCGCCTGACGTCTTCCCCGAGCCGCCCTCGCGTCAGCGCACCAGCCGGCACCAGCGACTCCGGAGTCCATCTAAATGCTAATGCGACCCGCCGCGCTCCCATAGCCGACTGGAACCGTGCAGCCGGAGCGAGACCCACGCAGGACGCCTGTGGGCTTTGCCCTTTTTTGGGCGTGAGGGCGGGGACACTAGGGCTGGGCGTATACTAGCGCAGACGTTAATAGGATTTTCCCTGCAATGATAGTCAGAGGGGATTTTTTTTTTTTTGGAAAGGCAGTGAAGGCTGAAAACCTCATCATACAGGACTTGGAAGAAAAGCAAGTGGGCCTGGGAGTGAAGGCTTCTACGCACCCACATCATTCAGGCAGCGAGCGAGGTCACTACACCTTCGTCCGGGAAAACCCTCATCCCTGCGGGAAAACCCTCATCCCCGCGGGAAAACCCTCATCCCTGCAGAAAAACCCTCATCCCCGCGGAGAAACCCTCATCCCTGCGGGAAAACCCTCATCCCTGCAGAAAAACCCTCATCCCTGTGGGAAAACCCTCATCCCTGTGGGAAAACCCTCATCCCTGTGGGAAAACCCTCATCCCTACATTTTCGCTCAAGCCTCGTAGATCCCGGCCTTCCTGGCTCTGCTGGGCCAGTAGTGGTGCGTTATCATTGCCAGAAAAACAGGGAGCCGGGAGGAAAGTTCCATTATGGTGGACCGCGAACCAAACAGGAGGGAGTGTGGGGGTGGGGTCGGGGGGTGGGGGGCGGGGTCGGGGGGTGGGGGTGGGGTCGGGGGGTGGGGGGGCGGGGGCGGAGCTGGACGGGTCCTCGGAGCTCCTGCTGGAAACCCACCGCGCCAACAGATTTACACATGCAGCTCACTTGCGTATTTTCGTTAATAATAGCAACAGTTTCCGCGAACGAGCACCGACACACATTTACACTCGTCGCACCGTTTAGCGCTCCAGTGGAAGACTCGCCCAATCATAGGTGATTCTGGGGCTTTGACAGGACATTCAGGTGGGGGGCGATGGCCTATCAAATGATGGCATGCATGGATGTGGGACATATCTCAGATTTCCTCCATGCCGCAGTTTGTTGTGGATCGCCAGTTTGTTTTAGTTACCTATCGGTAATGGCTCGCGTTTAGAATCCCCAGAACTCCTCCCTTCTGTGGTTGTTGTTTACTGAACCTCATCGTAGTTCTCTGGGGACAGATATTTCACCCCCTCACCGACTCACTGGCAGTGTTTGTGTTGGTTTTTTTTGTGCTTAGCAACTAGATTATGTCAGAGGAGAGATGGGGTTTGATAAAGACAAACGGCCATTTGAGCAGACAGGTCTGAAATCATCTTCAGTCAACTCTCTCTCTCTCTCTCTCTCTCACACACACACACACACACACACACACACACACACACACACACACACACACACACACACACACACACACACACACACACACACACACACACACACACACACACACACACACACACACACACACACACACACCCACACACACACCCCTTTCTTTCATTCACACTTTCATTTTCGAATGATACGCAAGGCGTCTACAAAGACTGAGTGTAAATCAAGACACGCTGTGTACGGTCTACAACAACCTCACTGTTCACCCCCTCCCGGGGTCCAGCAAACATCCTCACTGTTCAGGGTCAAAGTCCCTTACATGGACTGGGACGTGCACCAAGATGCACGTTTACACGTGTAAACGATCATGGAGTTTGTCACTGAAATTGATCACTCAAGATAGACAAGGTGACAAGGTAAGCAAAGGCCGCCCCAGGAAGGTCTCACGAGGCCATGCAGGGTGCCTGGTGCAGGGTGTAGTGTGTAGGGTGCAGAATGTAGTGTGTAGGGTGCTTGACCTCTGCAGAGGGAACGTCTGGGTGAGAAGTGAGCGCACCCCTGGGGTGAGGCCCCTGCCCAACACAGGTAAGGGGAGTCTGGTTGATTGCTGTGGTGACGGGCCTTCAGGACAGTGTATAAGTGTGTACGCGCGTGCGTGTGTGTGTGTGTGTGTGTGTGTGTGTGTGTGTGCGCGTGTGTGTGAGGGTACGCTGCCTCTGGAATGTGGGCTTGTCTCAGCACAGTTCCGAGGGACGGCCCCATGAGAAAGAGAGACTGTTTCCTGCAACAGAGGGACAGGTAACAGCCCGCATTTCTCTATTTCTCTTTCTCTTGCTAATGTTTGTTTGGTCTTGCTTGCACATCACTGGTCTGTCTCCCCCTCTCCTCCCTGTCTCACTCTTGGACTGTCTCACTCTCTCCTCCCTGTCTCACTCTTGGACTGTCTCACTCTCTTTGCCTCTTGCTGGTCTCCTCAAGGTGAAATGGAGATCGCTGATGAGTTGGTCAATCATTTTAAAAGCGAGATCCTGCCTACAGCTTCTGGAGAAGCGTGTGAGTGGGCATCCCTGTGTGTGTGTGTGTGTGTGTGTGTGTGTGTGTGTGTGTGTGTGTGTGTGTGTGTGTGTGTATGCGTGTGGACATGTATGGGTGTGTGTGTATACATGTGGCTGTGTGTTTGGAGAAAAATAAAGAAAGGTGAGGTCTATTTTTAGCTGCGTGTTTTCACACATGGCACACAGTGTGAGTGTGTGTGTGTGTGTGTGTGTGTGTGTGTAGGGTGATCTCAGGCATCCAGGTAGTGGTGGACGGTAGGAGTGAGCATATGGAAAGGCAGGAGGAAGCAGGCGAGAGAGAGAGAGAGAGAGAGAGAGAGAGGAGGGGGGGGGGAATCATTGTAGCTCTTGGGCATGTACACAACACACACCTCTGCCAGGTATCCTCCTGCAGGAAGCGCACTTACATAAAGCAGTCTGGGATATTCCTGCTCTGTTTTCAACTCTGCTGTTGGGGCATGCACACATACGTACACACACGCACACACATACGTACACACACGCTCACACACACACACACACACACACACACACACACACGCGTACGTACACACACGTACGTACCCACCCCCCCCACAGGGGGAAGCTGCAGGTAAACACCCGGTGTGTGAGAACATGAGGAGAACGTGCCCACTCTTACCAGCCACCTCCACGATGTCTCCAGGCACGATGTCACGGGCCTTGATGCGCTGGACAGCCCTGCGGTTCATGCGGAACACTTTACCCATCTCGGGCTCGTACTCCTTCAACGCCTCAATGGCGCTCTCTGCATTACGTTCCTGTCACACGCACACACACACACACACACACACACACACACACACACACACACACACACACACACCACATTTTATTCAGCGCAGCTATTCTCAACTGCTCAATGATCTGTGTCATCAGTACATCCCGGTAGAGGCAGCCTGAAGTGCGGGTGGGTGGCGTGACGTGGGTGGCGTGACGTGGGCACCCGGCGACTCCGCCCACGCTCACTACATCACAGTAGTGCCGTTCCAATTCCTCGCAGACAGGAGCTTCATTTCTTATTCAGCATAAGGCCTTGTTGAGCCCCGCCCTCTAAGCGCCTGGTAAACATGAGGTCAGACGTCGTCGTGTAAAGTTTGCTTTCTGGCCCAACTGTTTTCATAAAGCCATAAAGATACTGGAGCATGGCCAAGTCTGTGCAGCACCATTACCAATTGGGAGATGAGAATGTTAACGTGAAGCACCCACTGGCACGTCTGCCCACTGGCACGTCTGCCCACTGGCACGTTCGCCCACTGGCACGTTCGCCCACTGGCACGTTCGCCCACTGGCACGTTCAGGAACAAGAATGACCAGGGGGATCTGGCTTTTAGCATAATGACACAAAATGGTTTCTCTGTGCATTAGGAGGGCATATTACACACACACACACACACACACACACACACACACACACACACACACGCGCACGCACACACCCCAAAGCTACATCTCCCCCCCCAAAAGGTACACACACACACACCCACCTGCCATACTCCGATGACTGCATTGGCGATCAAGATGAGGAGGATGACGATGGGCTCCACGAAGGCTGTGGTGGACTCCTCCCCGTCCTCAAACAGCGCCAGGACCTGACACACAAACACCAGACTTTCTGATGACACAGCACACACTCCAGGGTGAGCTGTGTGGAGTGCACCCTCAGCCCTCACTCCAGGGTGAGCTGTGTGGAGTGCACCCACAGACTCCTTTGCGAGACTTAGGGAGAAGATACGAGACGTTCATATCGGTCTGTGGGACTCCAAGGATATTCCGTGCACCTATACCACATTTACATTTACAGCATTTAGCAGACGCTCTTATCCAGAGCGACTTACAAAATGCTTTGCATCTGATCACAGAACTCCTCCTAGGTACAGATAGTACAGATAGGCCAGAATTCAAGACACCATTGAGTCAGACTACTACTAAACTACAAGAGTCAATGTCACTACCTAGTGTTTTGCAAGTTGGAGCCAGGATGGAGAATAGTCTGGACCTTTGTCTTCAATGAGACTTCAATAAGCATGGAGTTTCGAGTCGAGCCAAGCTTGAGGTTCTGAGTGTTCGCTGTACGGATCGGCTTTTGACCATGGACATGTAGGGAGGGGCCAGTCCATTTTTGGCTTTGTAAGCAAGCGTCAATGTTTTATATCTGATGCGTGCCACTACTGGAAGCCAGTGAAGAGAGCGTAGCAGAGGAGTCACATGAGAGAACTTGGGGAGATTGAAGACCAGTTGTGGTGCAGCATTCTGAATTAGTTGTAGAAGTCTGATGACCTGTAGAGGAAGACCTGCAAGTAGTCCAGCTTTGAGATTACTAGAGACTGCACAAGCACTTGAGTAGCTTCCTGTGAAAGGAAGGGTCGTATTCTCCGTATGTTGCAGAGGAGAAATCTGCAGGATCTGGTCAGCTTTGAAAAATGTTGAGCAGGACAACTCGTTGTCCAACGCTACACCCAGGCTTTGTGCAGTTTCTGATGGTTTCTATACCAATAAATAAAGTGTAAATATACAAACCAAAGAGTACAGCCATCCGTATTTAACATATAGAACACAAGTGGGTACATTCAACGTGTACCTCTTCTGGTGATATTTTGAAGGGCCAATGACATTCATGATCTTCATTATGGGGGCGGGGCCTACAGCATTCTGAAGAAGAGGCTACAACACAGTGAGAAGCCTCAGTGGCTGGGTACATGTGATCCTCACCAGCCAACGTCAAATGACTGAATCAGACTCACTGGGGCATAGCTTATTGAATAGCCTTTCAGTCCTACCTTTCCACAGCATGCTTACAATAATTCAGACAGATATCTTGGTCTGTGTGTATCTTAGAAATGTGTGTATGTACTTTTTGTAAGCAGAACTCTGAGGTATATCTCAACATCTAGCCTACATCACACATGCTCCTTCTGTTTTGGCCAACGTCGTTGCCTTTGGATGGCAGCAGAGCTATATTGTAATATTCACCATTTTAATGCAGAAATGTACCATTAAAAGAATACGCATCAAACAATGTTTTCCTACAAATGGTTGTGCCATATTCTAGATTTCCATTCTTTAAGTCCACATTTTACTCGCTGCCATTTTCCCCGCCACAGAGCCAGAAATACAAAATCCTGCTCATGTACCACCTCTTGCATGGAGCCCAGCTGCCCAGAAAGCCCCAGGGGAATAGTCTCGCTGCAGACCCGCCTGGCACGCAACAAAAGCCCTCAGTCCATCAGTTTAGCAGGTTTTGTGAAGGTAAGTAGAAGAATTTGCCCCCCGATCCAGGCAGTAGCTCCCAGCAGCCAGTGCTCACAAAGCCGCAAACGTGATTGGCCGGCAAGCTGGGTCGAACAGCCAACGGCGGCACGGCAGGCAGTGCAGGTTTGGTGTCACACACTCCTGTAACCCACCCACGCTTGCAAGCCAGCCTAGAGCCAGGGCAGCCGGCCAATCAGATGAGCAAAGACCTTTCTGTCACTGGTTAAGCTCCCAAAAAAACTTTAAAAGGATGTGAGGATATGAGAGAGAGGGAGAGGGAGAGAGAGAGAGTGTGAGAGACAGTGCAGAAATGGAGAACCACAGGAAGGGAGGGCAGATATGGTGTAAAGATTAGAAATGTCATACATAAATATACTTATCACACCCGCTGATCTGCTGTTCTCAAAGGAATTTCTGGGGTAATCATCTTCCTGTGTCCTGAAAGGACCTCAACCTTTATGAATACGTAGTGTTTTTTGTGCTCTCACGCTCTCTCTCTCTCCCTTCCTACACTCCCTCTCTATCCATCTTTTCACAGGATTTGCTCTTTCCATCATTTCATTGTCCACTGGTGGGCACCGAGTCGAGGCACTCAAACCGGCTATCAAAGGGGTTTGGGGGGAGACACCGTGAGGAGACCACTGGGTGGGTTAAATGACAGGAAGAGAATCCCACAGCGGGATGCACGTACCGGGAGAGCCCGATGGGTCTG
Organism: Brachyhypopomus gauderio; assembly: GCF_052324685.1. NCBI lineage: Eukaryota > Metazoa > Chordata > Actinopteri > Gymnotiformes > Hypopomidae > Brachyhypopomus > Brachyhypopomus gauderio. The sequence goes on from NC_135217.1 coordinate 12,363,647, forward strand.
AAACGCCAGACACCCTTACCCGAAACGTAGGCGCCACCCAGTGGAGTGGGCTGGAACAGTCTGCAGGTCCCTCCCTCAGCCTCAGTCACTCAGAAGAGGGAGGAAGACACTCGCCCTCATGCCTCCAGCCGACAGTGCCGAGGGCCGCGTGGAGGGACCGGGTCTGGCTCAGGCCGTAGGAAGGACTAAACTCTGTGGACTGTGTCACGTGGCCGAGCGTGCAGAAGGTTAAACTTCACCTTCAATTCTGCCATGCATCCCTGGAAACCAGGGAACCGTTTTAGATTCCAGACCAAAATGGTTAAGAGTAAAATAAGGTTTATAATTTAGGTGAACTGGGGTTATAGTTTTGTAGGAAATAACCCATAGGTCCAAATTCTAGTGCACCCATTTTAGAGAGTGCGATATTAACCAACAATTTGGAAGAAATACTGTAACAGTCAAGAGGATATTATACATATATATATAAATCTCACAGCAATGTCAGATTTGAAATACAACATGCACTGGAGTCTTATCTCCTTCCAAATCCCTCCCTCTCTTTCCTCACTTCTCAGTCCTCCTCACACCTTCCTCCCTCCCTCCCTCCCTCTCCTCACTGCTCCCTCTCTCCCTCCCTCCCTCTCCTCACACCTTCCTCCCTCCCTCCCTCTCCTCACTGCTCCCTCCCTCCCTCTCCTCACACCTTCCTCCCTCCCTCCCTCTCCTCACTGCTCCCTCCCTCCCTCTCCTCACACCTTCCTCCCTCCCTCCCTCTCCTCACACCTTCCTCCCTCCCTCCCTCTCCTCACTGCTCCCTCTCTCCCTCCCTCTCCTCACTGCTCCCTCTCTCCCTCTCCTCACACCTTCCTCCCTCCCTCCCTCTCCTCACACCTTCCTCCCTCCCTCCCTCTCCTCACTGCTCCCTCCCTCCCTCCCTCCCTCTCCTCACTGCTCCCTCTCTCTCCTCACTGCTCCCTCTCTCCCTCCCTCTCCTCGCGTCTCCCTCCCTCTCCCTGCAGAGAGCAGCTCACACCTAACGCCACCTTCCACCTTCACCCATCAAGTGGAAAAATGCATCGCCCCATCTAATCCTCTTTGCCTTTCAAGCACAGGAAGTGCACGTATTGTTCAGGTGACCTTTTACACGCTCTACACAACACATGCGTGTTCACCCAGGCCAGAACACACCATCTCCGTGTTCATATAGCAGTGCGTTATCAACACAGCTCATAGACAAAGAGGATCTCGTATATAATATCTGATATCATTAATAGTCTTTCAAGCAACTGAAACAGCAGCAGGTAACAACGCATAACGGGACCTGAAAAACATCGGCCCTTGCGATTTGCTGCACACCAGAACATGAGCGCCACTGTGGGGCTGCTGGTTTCTGCTGACTCACTTTTCTGTGTGTGGAGTCAGAGAGCACAGGTTTGGGACTGGATGTTTGCGCCGGCCCGGCCCGAGTGCCGTCTTCCTCTGGAACTGCTGCGCTCGCCTCACACTGCCTGCCAGAGTGACTCATGCCCACACATCCAAACAGCCGCAGTTTGGAAGGAAAAATCGCTCAAAACAGTTACAATTCTGTTTGTGCAGCACCCCCGCCTCCCTCCCCCCTTTCCCATAATGCCTAGTTACCAGCGTCGTTTGACCTTGCAACATGCAAAACGTCAGGGGAGTAGAATGTAAAACATTTTAATATATTCAAAAAGGCAGACAAATGAGTCCAGGGAGTGGGCGACAGCCCTCGCTGTCCATCACGTGTTTGCTTTTGTAGAACACACACTGTACACACACACACCTGAGGGGATGCGTACACACACACGCTTTTATGAACAGCTGAAACACGGCTGTGCGAGGTCTCCAGATACTTTAATAGAAGCACAAAATGATGGCGTAGCCGAGGGCCTCTAAGGTCAGCAGCACCTACAGCGACCTTTTCACTTCCGGATGGCAGCAGCACCAGGTTCCTTTCTTGGCTGGCTGAAAAGAAGCAGGGTCACCGTTCACACATGCCCGCTCGTGCACGCCCATGTGCGTTCAAGGAATTCACTACCCCTTTTCTTCAGCCCCCTCCATCTCCTTCACTCAGACGACTTCGGACGGAAAGTTCATAAAAAGGTGAATTCATAAAAGGCGGATAGGAAAAACAGACCCCACCGGCGGGTTTTATGAGGTCGGGCTTCGGAAAAGTCTGTGGCCTAGATCAGCAAGGTCCAAGAGCATTTCTGTCTTCAATTAACACAACACGAGGGCCTCCCCACGCAGGGAGGGCCAGTCAAACCCGCCCTAATGCAGCTCACCCACCACTGGCATAACAAGCCCGGTGACTCCTCAAGTGGCATCCGGACGGGCTGTGAAGCTTCTCCAGAACATTCCGGTGTCCAGAACACTCCGGTGTCCAGAACACTCCGGTGTCCAGAACACTCCGGTGTCCAGAACACTCCGGTGTCCAGAACACTCCGGTGTGGAACGTTCACAGACACTTTAAATGGCTCTTTCTCCCCTCCTTTCCTCAAAAGTGCCGTGCTAAATCCAGTTAGCTTCGGGGTTGGTCTCTGATACGGAGGGAGGGAATGTCATAGAGCGGAAGGGAAGGGAATCCCTCCCTCCATCTTTCCTTTTCATCTTTTTCCTTCTATAACCTTGGGTGTGTCTGTACTCGTCGGAAAACCTGGCCCAATATCCAGCGTGCCGCAAGTCATGTAGCTGACAATCGGTCAGCTTCCCTGCGTCCTCTGACTGGATTTAAAAGTTAAGTAGAGTAGTTAAGAATACTACATCCTTCATTACATCACGCATCAGCCCCACACATGCGCACACACTTACGGACATACACACAGACAGACACGCAGACGCAGCCAGACAGACATCTTTATTACCATCAGCGGTTTTCCTCCATGGTCATTAAGGGCCCACAGCATGTTCATGATTACGTACTTAAGCAATTTAGAGGATTGTGAATGTGTTTGTCTTGGGATGCAATTCCAGTTAGTTACTGCCAACTCAGAGAGCTGGACTAAAGATGGACGAACGAGGGATAAGAACAAAGACAGTGAGAGACTGACGGGTACTTACAAAGGAGACACAGGCAGCTAACAGCAGAATCCTGACAAGGAGATCCTCAAACTGCTCTACCACCAACTCCCACAGAGACTTCCCTAAAAATGGAGATAGAGAGGGAGGGAGGGAGGAGGGGGAGACAGGAAGAGAGAGAGATTAGCTGGTTGGGGTTAATTTCACTTCATTTGAGGCAGTTTGTTCCATGGGGTGAACTGGGTTCTCCCCATCAGCATGTGTTCAGAGGTTGAAGGAGGGGTCTGCCCGGCCATCAGCTGCAGTGGTATCTCAGACCTCAGAGCTGTGTATAATGGGCTCACTATGGTGGGCCAGAGATTAAGATGGAAAAAGGATCATTGGGGCTCAAATGGATCATTTGCACTGCTACTATAGACAATGGTCCTGTAACTGGCACAGAATGTAAAATGGCTATTCGGGGGGGGGGGGATATATTGTGGTTCCCTCCTCCACAGAGGGTAGAGGTAACGGTCTGTGGGCAGTAATAACACATGGACTGTATTAGTCATTAAGGGAGTCTTTCAGATAAACATACCAGGTTTTGCAGTGCATGTCTGTCTGTTTTTATGAGATCAGCTATATATGCATCTGATTATCTTAATTGGCTCTGGAGATGCCTCAACTGAAATCCATTTATTTTGCTTGTATTGTAGAAACTTGACAAATTTTCCTGGATACCATAAAAAGCATCTTGATGTACTTTGGTCATTTTTAGTGCATCTCAGTGAAGTCGCGAGAGCCGCTTCCTATGGCCGAGGTGCAGTGGGTGTCTGTGTTGCAAGTCTGAGTAGCATCTCTTTGTAGTGAAACACAGCCTTGGCTCAACGCCAGGCCGAACAGCTCACAGGGGGAGACACACGACAGGAACAACACAATGGAAAGATCAATATTTACCTTCCTCTGCGGGGAGTTCTGTTCGTCCACCACGCCAGGCCGATCCGTGGAGGAATGAGAGAGAGAGAGAGAGAGAGAGAGAGAGAGAGAGAGAGAGAGAGAGAGAGAGAGAGAGAAGGGGGGGGAAGATTAGCAAAGCCAGTCACAGAATGAATGGGGTGTTTAAACAGTGGTGTTTTTGCCAGCATTTGTTTGTGTCTGATCTATCTGATCTATGCTGAGCTGCTTTATCTTCCGATTGAAAGTTAATTATACAAAGACACACAGCACAAAGTGATCCACCATAAATCAGGGATTATCTGTGGGATTACGGCAAAGAGGATCCCCCCTCCAGCCTGGTGCCGTGCAACAGGCGGGCGCTCCGGATCAAACATGTGGCCTACACACTGCTGAATCATTGCTAGAAGGTTCTGCCACGTGAGCGCGTGGGAGCTGTCGAGCGACTTAAGCGGGGGAGGGGCCAGGAAGAGTTACGGCAGGACGGTCGCTCGTGCTTGTCTTTGAAGAAAGCACGCTCTCTCGCACTTCAAAAGCAGCGGGGCCGGCCCCACGCCACTGGCTCTGCTGGATCTAGCCGAGGATCTGAACCAAGGGAAATCATGCAAAACCCACTCTACACTGACCCCATAACCACAGACCCATTACCTGTCCACACAATGAATTAGAACTCAATCAAAATCTCAATATTGGCTTCTGAAATTAATTTATCAACAGATAAATTAATGGGTTGCAGTCATATTCCCAAAGCCTTTCGATTGGGCGCTACAAGGCCCCGCCCTCTCCTGCTTAACACTGCTCACAAACAAGTGTCAGGAACTCTGGTTGTGAAGGCGCGGGCCCAGATCAAGCGACATGTCCTCTGACAGGGTCTCTGCTATCCCGACAACTTGCGGGGGCTTCCGTGAAGACGGGGTCTGCTCTGACAGTACTGAGAGTTCTTGGCAAAAACAAAAAGATCTGACAAGACCAAGTCTGTTGCTTCTGTTGCATCAGTCAGCCCAAAGGAGGCTAGTCAAAGCCTGGCTGATGTGAACGGGCTAGTGGGAAACGCAGAGCAGGGTTGCTAAGGGCTGCCTGGTGTTAGAGTGCACCTGGGTGCAAGTGGGTGGAGGTGCATATTGTGCAAAGCACTGGTCGCGTGCCGTTACGTCCATGCGTCATCTCACTGAAGCAAGCGGCCTGGGACGAGAGTGTCGGACCAAGGCCAAAACAGAAGACGCGTTGCGTGGCTCTGAATTTGTGTGGAGGGCTGGAAGGCACCGTGGAAGTCCTCTGGGGGAACACAGGAAGCATCGGACAAACCATGATGAGCGAAAAAATCCTTGGAACTGGCCCAAAACGTGTGTGTGTGTGTGTGTGTGTGTGTGAGAGAGAGAGAGAGTCTTGTGTACAAGAGCAGTAAATCGATCGATGCTCCCAGACAGGTACCTTTATTTGTTTTATATTCTACACAGCAATGTTTTTTTTCGTTTATTAAAAGGTAAAACTTTCCAAACTCCTTCTCTTGTGAAAGTAACATCTTACTATCTCAATACATTTTTCATTAAAGATTCTAATAAATGTTTATATTCAAAATCAAATTGCTATATATCAAGCTGAAACCAGAAAGGCTTGCAGGAAAGTGTTTGATTTACAACCCTAAAGTACACATGGTGAGGTCACGTGCAAATGTCAGTCGTTTCTCATCTCTTGCCCAACTGGAAAACCTCCAACTAAACTGACGAGTCAAGGCTTCTTTTCTTTTTTCTTTTTTACCTCTTTCCCAATATCTATCCATCTCTTTATCCATCCATCTTCATTCATTCATCTCAGCCTCACTCTTCCTCACAAATCACAAATGAACCAGATAAACCATGACAGCTATAACATGGTCATACCGCAATGTCTGCAAACTCAGGTTCTTCCAGTCTCTCTCACACACACACACACACGCGCGCGCGCGTGCCAGATGGGCAGCAGACTGAGGTGCACGTGCAGCAGAAACCAAAACAACTCACTACAGGAAGACCTGCAGTACAGAAGCAACCCAGAGGCTGATGGCCACACGAGGCCGATCGCATGGCCCCAGAGAGTGGACCTGCAAGGACCCCGTCGGACACAAACACAACCACAAAGGTAGGGGAGACATGCGTCAATACTGAGGTCCCAAAGGTTTCCCCACTGTGAGGCTGCCCGGGCCCGAGTGCTGGCGTTGGTGGGAGCGCGGAGAATACACACACGCAACAAACACACTGAGAAACAGGACAGGCAGTCCTCCATTCACGAGGCTGCTGCATGATGCCTTCAGGTTCCTCCAAAACACATTCAACGTTTGGCAGCGCAGGCAAAGTAAATGTTTGTCAACACGAGCAAAGCCATGACGTGGCCTCATTTGGCAGCGCTACACGTCTTTAGCCTTGGGCTCCACTCCCAACATGCAGTTACATAAGGGCGGAATGAGGTGGCCGTTGGGTTGCAGTGGAAAGGAAATATACACCACAGTGGCATGTTCACGCACGCATGCGTGTCTCTCCATCCAGTCCCAGGACTTGCCTGGCATCAATGCTCCTTTTCCACCAATACAGGACCAGTTTAATCTATTTATATGACAAACCACAGAGTGGCTCGGAGATCGACAGCAAGCACGGCTTCCCGTCTTGTGTGAGGCTTTTAATGAGAGACATGCTGGCTGCAGTCTGAGTCCTGGAGACAAAGAGCGCCTTGGTAACAGGGAGGGAGGCGACAGTGGGAGGGGCTGAGTGGGGTTTCCCACCCGGAATGTGCCAGGGTTTCCCTCGAAGTCATCAGGGCCCAGTCGGCCTCCCACAGCCAAAGCAAATTCCAACGTTCTGACTTCAGACGGCCTTCGCCTTCACGTGCGAACGCATGCGTGCGGACGAACACGCAAACACACTCTCTCTCTCCCTCTCTCTCTCTCTCACACTATGTTCCTCCATTCCTCATGAAAACAAGGACTGACTTGTTTACCCACAACCAGGCACAGGCAGAAAGGGAAACACTTCCTGGAAACTGTTGCCAACAACACTGTGCTCTGAACATGTATTCCCAAGGAAGTAGCAGTAAACGGCTGGGCTCACCTACATACGTCCACCACCTACACCCCCACCACCCACACCCCTCCAGAACCATGTTAACCTACCACACCACCTGCCCATTTCCGTGTATGCAAATACAACATTATCTACTGCAGACTTAAAATTTTCATAGAGATAAAGTGGGAGACAAAGGGCTAAGTTCAAAAAGACCACGTTAACCTGTAGCCTACTAGCTGTTCTGAGATCAGATCTCGCCTATTTTCGGTAGTTACTGTTGTCAAACACTGCCAGCTACAAGGGTAGGCTGGTCTACAATATGAACCAATGGTTAACTTAAATTATGTTGCAGTTATGTTAAATTAAATTACGTAATTTCTCCCCTCCTCTCTCAAACAAGTGGATTCATAGTTTTTGAAAGTAGTCGCCATGACAACGGGCTTTGTGGCATCACCTCCCTGGATGCTATTGGACTGTTGTGGTGTGGGCGGGGGTTGCTTGTTGCCTGAAATAAGTCATACCTGAGGGAATACTGCTGAAAATAAGGTATACCAGAGGGTATACTACTGAAGTGTCAACGTGTTGTTCACCTCCATCAGAGGCACAGCTCCGAGTGCTATGCCGCTAAACTCAGAGTCCTGACAGCTAGCAATGCCGCTGCAGCCGACGTGGGATTAGTTTCATAATCCTGTCTCATAATTCCATCTCATAATCCCACACACGCAGTTGGCGATGCAAAGTCGGAGCTCCCCGACTCTCCCAAAGGGCCACTTGTGCGCCAAACTGCAAAACGATCCGCGGGAAACTGCGGGAGTGGTGGACGGATAAGCGTGGTCACAGTGCACAAAGCCAGACGGGACCTCAGCGAGTCCCAGCTCCAGCGCACCGATCAGCACCAGAGAAATGGGGCAAGGTTCAGTTCTGGTTGCAGTTCAGTGTACACAAAGCTACCCGACATTTTTAGGACAGTGTGTGCGAACACATGATTCTGCTGAAGTTAGCCGTAGAAACAGCTTTTAACTGCTCTAGCTTTGGTCGGGGACACATGTAATGTCGTATGGTCAATTCCAGCATCCATGAGAAATATTAGCAGAAAGTTGAAATAGGCTGAGAGCCAGCATGTCTAAGGCCATATACACTCACCAGCCACTTTATGATAGGTACACTTTACTAGTACTGGGTCGGACCCCCTTTTGCCTTCAGAATTGCCTTAATCCTTCACAGCATAGAGTCAACAAAGTACTGGAAACATTCTTCAGAGAGTCTGGTCCATATTAACATGACAGGATTTGACAGTTGCTGCAGATTTGTCGGCTGCACATCCATGATGCAAATCTCTCGTTCCACCACATCCCAAAGGTGCTCTATTGGATTGAGATCTTGTGACTTTGGAGGCCATTCGAGTACAGTGAACTCATTGTGGTGTTCAAGAAACCAGTCTGAGATGATTCATGCTTTATGACATGGCGCGATATCCGAAGATGGGTACACTGTGGTCATAAAGGGATGGACATGGTCAGCAACAATACTCGAGTAGGCTGTGGCATCGGCACAATGATCAACTGGTACTAATGGGCCCAAAGTGTGTCAGGAAAATATCCCCCACACCATTGCACGACCACCACCAGCCTGAACCGTTAATACAAGGCAGGATGGATCCATGCTTTCATGTTGTTGACGCAAAATTCTGACCCTACCATCCAAAAGTCGCAGCAGAAATCAAGACTCATCAGACCAGGCAACGTTTTTTCAATCTTCGATTGTCCAATTTTGGTGAGCCTGTGCGAATTGTAGCCTCAGTTTCCTGTTCTTAGCTGACAGGAGTGGCATCCTGTGTGGTCTTCTGCTGCTTTAGCCCATCCGCCTCAAGGTTCTACGTGTTGTGCATTCAGAGATGCTCTTCTGCATGCCTCATTTGTAACAACTGGTTATTTGAGTTACTGTTGCCGTTCTATCTGCTCGAACCAGTCAGGCCATACTCCTCTGACCTCTGGCATCAACAAGGCATTTGCGCCCACAGAACTTTTTCGGACCATTCTCTGTAAACCCTAGAGATGGTTGTGCATAAAAATCCCAGTAGATCAGCAGTTTCTGAAACACTCAGACCAGCCCGTCTGGCACCAACAACCATGCCACGTACAAGGGCACTTAAATCACCTTTCCTCCTTTGATGCTCAGTTTGAACTGCAGCAGGTCGTCTTGGCCATGTCTACGTGCCCAAATGCATCAAGTTGCTGCCATGTGATTGGCAGATTCAACATTTGTGTTAATGAGCAGTTGGACAGGTGGACGGTTAGTGTACATTAACACATACTGTCAGTGAATGCTAAGGCAACGCCCCTGACTTCCAACATCCCAGGAACAAGTACAGTGATCATGCTGGTTCTTATGTTTGCTCTGGCTAGAAGAATAAAGTACATATGACCCTCTCCTCAGAGTTAAAGTCAAAAGAACGTAAATAACCTGCCATGAAGTGGCACCGATATAAAACATTAGCTCCATGTTTTGATGCATGGAATTTGAAGTGCACGATGGTTAAAACAGAAACAATACGTTTGAGCCTTCAGGGCATAACTCCATTCCCAATGGAACAGACGGAGTTACGGGAGAACACCAGCAGAGAAGGGGACGGGGGGGTGGACGGAGGGACGGACAGAGGGGTGGACGGAGGGACAGACAGAGGGGTGGACGGAGGGATGGGGGGATGGACGGAGGGACGGGGGGATGGACGGAGGGACGGGGGGATGGACGGAGGGACAGACAGAGGGGTGGACGGAGGGACGGACAGACAGACAGAGGGGTGGTGCTGCTACCTCCCCACATCTGAGGTCAAGCAGGCCCCTGACAGAGAGCGAGAGAAGCGCAAGGTGAGAAGCCAGCGACGCCCTCAACGATGAAAAACTTAATTTGTAATAACATGCAAAACAGTCTAAGGGTAGATGGAAAGTTCATACAAATGGTTGAAGCAGCTTCAAGTTGTTGAGCAGGAGGCCAGGCCTTCTTCTGTGACATGTAGCATGTCTTCCAAGCCGTGCACCAACCTGCCTGACGGCCTGGTGCCTAGCAAAGGTCCTTGGTACTTTGGTTTACTAGGACCAACTAGGTCAGCTGGCCTGGTCCCATTCTCATTCTATATTTATATATTTTTTCTGCTGTGTACTCAAGCCCTTCCTAACTGGACTGTCAGTGTCTCCTGAGCTACTCTTTAAACTCATGCTCCCTTCGTGTGAGGGGAAGGCGTTGCAAAACCCTGCGAGTTCCTGTGAGAAGTGAAGGTCCCTCCCCCACTGGAATTCCTGATTCCAGGTAGGTGTACACTCACCTACAGACATGTTCAAGCAACATCAGACACATCGCAGATAATATCAGTGCCCAAATGTTGAGTGTAGTCCTAAAACGTGATAGTAAAGTACAGCTTGACAGCACACCAGGTGCCAGCTGTTATGTTCTGACCATGCTGGTATATTTTGGCCTGCCATCTGGGTCACTTTTTAGTGCTCGACACACATCCCACCCCTTATCCAAAATATTTGTAGATTTAAGTAAGTTGCCACATTAGTCCTTTGCATTTACTCACATGTGCAGTGAGAACACACACACTAGTGTGAACTAGAGTAAACTTGTTCAATGACTTTGGTCATGGCCTGGGAATCAAACCCACAACCTTCCGGTCACAAGTGCCATATACAGAGAGCCTTCAAGGTATTGCAAGTTTATGATACAGTAAAAAAGACGAGTGCTTTCTCAGAGGCAGGGTCTTCAATAACATCTGTGCAAGAATGGATATGGGTCAGGAATGAGCTCTCAGAGATAGTCATTTGTAATGTGCCAATGTGATCTGCTGTAGGGGGCAGTGCTGAATACCCGGATCACCCGTGTGTCTGTACACACGGGAAAGCCATCACAAAGGACAGGAATGTACACACACACACACACACACACACACACACACACACACACACCAGTTTGTTAATTGCTGTCAGTAAGGGAAACTAATGCAGCATACTAATTGGTATCAAAAGCAAAAGCATCAGTAACAAAAGGGTGTAATTAGAAAATATGCAAGCATGCGTAAATTGTCCCTTAGGCCAACAGTCCCACTGCTCTGCCAACAAATGGTTTACTGAGGGGAGGAGAGGGGGAGAGGGGGCAGGAGGAGGCGGAGGAGGAGGAGAGGAGAGAACCTATTACAAAGGCCAATTCAGTGGTGAGCTATAGCATACAAGTTGATGGGTGCTAAGAAAGCAAGATGAATATCACATGTACGCACAGACATCAAGTGCCAGCCTTGCTCATACATCCACATAAAAACACACACACACACACACACACAGTGAGTCAACAGTTTGCCAGGAGGAGGTGGTGATGTCTGCAGGGGTGGGAGGTGACAAGTGAAGATGAGTGACAAGTTAGCACACCCGCACACACACACACACACACACACACACACACACACACACACACACACACACACACACACACACACACACACACACACACACACACACACACCCACACCCGCCCGTGCACACCCGCGCACACACACACATCCGCACCAGCACCCACTCCCGAATAAAGGACCAAAATGAAACTACAATTTCAAACCCAGAAGCGAGAGCGGAGGAACACCCGACCCGACCCGGCCAGGAGAGCCTCGTCACCACAGCAGGCACGTAGCTGATGTAGCTACAACCACCGCAGCAGCAGAAAAGACCACAGGCCAGTGCACGACTTCCGTCTCCTCCCCTTATCGCTCAGCGGCAGTGAGAGAGAGAGAGAGAGAGAGAGAGAGAGAGAAAGAAAGAGAGAGAGAGAAAGAGAGAGAGAGAGAGAGAGAGAGAGAGCTCTGCTGCAACAGTTGGTGCTGGAGATGTATGTAGTGGTGATAAGGGCATCTGCGGTCTGGCGCTGTGGAGGCAACCGCTTGCTCCGCCCCTTCATTACCCAGAATTCCAAGGTCAGGGAAGGAGAAGCAAGGGGGGAGAGAACGAGAGGAGATGGATCCGTCCGGCCACCGCACAAGTGCGGGCACATGCGATCAACAGACGGGTGAGACTCGGTGTGAGGGCACGTGGCCGGGCATGCGCAGACACCCACGAGCTTACGCAGCAGAGACGTTTCAACGCGGAGGCGGCTGGCAAAGGACGGGTGTGTAAAATTCACACCGCAACCATTGCAGTGCACAAACATCCTCTGCACAGAGTCCCCAGAATGCAGCTGCTGTCAGCCAGAGAACTTCTGCTTCCTCCTACAAGTGCATGTGTGTAGGGCGCACACACACACACACACACACACACACACACACACACACACAATTCACACTGTGTGTCTCGACAGCACAAGAATAGAGGTGCAAAGCTCCTAAGAGCGCCCTACTTGAGATGAGAAGGGAGGAGCAGAGACGGGTGGAGGAGGAGGAGAAGTTGAGGACGAAGCCCAGGACACAACCAAGATGGACGAGAACTCAGATGCTTCTGGTTTTTATTTTGATTAAACTTTTCAGGTAGCACCAAGCAGCAGCTGGAGTCACATGGTTTTACTTACAATGACAACGACAACAATGGACACGCATGGAAATGCAAACACAAATGCATTTTACTTCTGTGCACCGGTATGACTGAGACTCAAACAGCAGACGCTAAAACCAAAACCCAAGATACATTTCACAGACTCGTGGTAAAAACTGAAAAGCAGCCGCACCCGAGGAGGGAGGAGCCAGATGCTCAGACACGCCTCCAGTTCATGTGGTCCGCCCGAAGTGTGTTACAGCCTCCTACTGCATTAATGATGCATTCACGCTCACCAAACACACTGGATAGTAAGCTAAGAAGCAAAGGCTTAAGGTGAAGTCATTATGTGGTACACTAAAGAGCAAATGTCACCATCCGTTTTAACTCTACTTGCGCACAGTTTCTGAACTCAACTAAAACGGCCAATGCGACTGCGAACTTCAGCGTACAGCTGAGTGGCCTGACCAACTGCTCCCGGTGGCACTGGATGGAAGATGGACCAGGTCCCATGTTCACTCGCCAAGGAGGACATGCAGCGTCTGCTCACAGCAGCAGGTCATACGCAGACATGTAGAGTTTGGCAGGCATGCTGGAACTTTGCATGAAAATATCAGAATTTTCTAAGGGGGTCGGGATGGGGGTGGTCCACACACACACACACACACACACACTTAAAGGTCCTTGTAGAAATCACACTCCAAATAACTATGTTTACAGATCAAAATATATGTGGGCGCTAATATGTAATAATGATTCATGGTATAATGGTAAACAACACAGGCCTGCCTGCATTAACGATGTGTCAGAGTGTCAAAGAATAATCACTAAAGGCTTTGGAACAGATCTGTTTTCTGCCCACCCACCCACCCACCCGGGTACACACACACACACACACACACACACACACACACACACACACACACACACACACACACGCACGCACAGTGTCTTCTCTCCCTCCCTGCCTCACCAGCTTTGAACACAAGCACTTTGGAACTCGAACCGCATGCATATAAACAAGTCCCTGCAACACCAAACAAAACCTTCTTAGAAAACACGACTGTGGCTTGAGGCTCATGCAAATGGACTAATTAAGGAAACAGGACGGCGGTAGAAAATGCCCGCCCGTACAAAGCAGCCCCTCTCCGGCCTTCCTCTCTGCACTGGCCCAGCAAACCGGCAGCTAGGGAAATCTCCAACATGCCGCCGCGGTTCCCACGTTGCAAGTCGGAGGGAGCGGAGTCGCGCACGAGGGCGCGGGAGCGCGCTAGGGTATTCCCTGCGGCCTGCAGCTGCAGCGCACAGTGGCAGGAAGTCGACAGCTCAAAGCGAGAGAGACCCTGTCTGCAGCGAGACGCTTCTTTTTCCATGAAGTCACCTCGGCGTGTCCCCGGCGGGATAGACCTTCTGCAGCCTGGGATCTGGACCGGCGCTCCCACGCCTAAAGTGCTGACCTGAGATCAGTTTTGCACTTTGGCTCGTCATTAATTAGGTTAAGCGGGTTGTACAGGAGATGCCGAGGCCCCTTCAGTGCACTGAACGAGGCGAGGCGTCATAACCGAAGGGGAAGTACGTGTGTGCGATGAGATAAGGACGGTGCTTTAACTACAAGGAGAGAGAGAGACACTGTGTGCGTGTGTGTTCAAAGTAGCGACCTGTGGAAAGAGCAACCATACACATGACTTACTGTTTACAAAGAAAACGCGGCCGTACACGCACAGACACACGCAGTCGTCCGCCGCCTTGTGCGGTTATCTGCCATATGGAAACACACACACACACACACACACACACTACACGCTGACCAGCTGTGCGCTGTCTCAACAAAAACACCCAGTGGACGTCTATAGCGATGCTAAAGAGAGTTGAACAAGTGTAGCACTCCACACACATCGTGGCGCACAGGATCTGAACGCGTTTGTCAGGGCAGCGTGTTTGGGCGACAGCAGGATGTAACCTGAAACACACTGTTGCTCTGCGAGCACTTCTGATGCCTCTGGTGAGGAAGTGGAAAACGGGTTGCACAAGTTTGACGCCTGCAGCGTCACTCACAGGTGCATCATTTAACTATGTGTGTTGTAAAAGAAAAAAACACACACACTTCCCAGTCGAGAGGGTATCTGTGTGGCCGCACCGACGTGGAGGGTTTTCGTTTGTTTGTTTTTTAACAGTTAAATGCAATATGGAAATAAAAGGGTTCGTGGTCCACATAATTGTGCTCCGTCTGTCGAAGCATTATGAGCAGGACACTTTCACACTGACTCCATACAGGTATAACAGAAAGGCAAATCGCCTTCTGCGAGCCAATTATCATAAAATGGAAAAAGACTCAATGTCCGAACCATTTAACAAGGAGTAGTTCACACCCTTTGAAAAATCATAAGTATTCACGAGGAACATGTGGGGTTTTCTCCGGACATATCTGTATAACTTAAGGGTTTATCGGGGAAGCGTTAATGAATGCGCTCCAAATGTACCTGCCTACTTCAAATACTCTTAACACGTATTACGTGGAGCCAAACGTGTACGGAAGCTTCACCAATGCGCAGAGTAAATATTAAAAGATGAATAAAGTGGCTAAAGAGAACTGTAGGAAGAGAGAAATGCACCTCAAACAAAACGTAGGAGTTAACTTTGGAAGAGGATTGTTGCACTAGTCTTCTGCATGACTCGGGTGTAGTAACTCACCAACACATTACGATGTGCGGCTGAGTAATTCACACTCATGGCTGAAGCGTCACTGACAGTCTGCTGTGAAGCTTTCATCCAAACTCTCATTTAGCTACGAACACCTTCTTTTAACTTCGTGAAAAACGAGCATCGCTTGAATCAACGAGACACAAAATGCTTCACACGTTCCGGGCTGAATGTTCTTCCGTGAGAAGAGCCACCCTGATCTCCTCTCCCAGCGCGTACATTAACACCATCACCACATTCAGGCTCCGAGATGTTTCTTGTGAAGATGAATTATGACTGTTAATACCACCCAGAAAACAACCGCAGATAACTCACCGTTTGGTCCATATTTTTCCAGATTAATCTTTACTTGTTCAGGAGTCAGTCCATTGTTTTCGTTCACGTTAAAGTTTTTTAAAACTTCAGCCGCAGATTTAGTGTGAGCGTTTTCCATTTCGGATAATTGTTTACCCTGAAGTCTTGCCAGGCATGTATTTGAGAATTATTATAAGGTCTCGGATGCTGTAAACAGTGGCCACCGAGGTCCGTTCAAGACCGCCAAGCGGAGGTGGGTCCACTTCCACCTGCCTCTTCTGCAAGCCGTCGGTTTGAAACCGTCCTCCGGAGTCCTTCACGTAGCGCTGCCTGCTTCTCAGCCGTAGAACTGCACTCTCCACTAGGTCGGAAGGTGTGCTTTGGTACCGGTTCCGCCTCTTTTTCCTGAGCGAGACTGTTCGAGCCTGACTGCAGCTGCTATTGGCTCGCGCTGAATCGGGGGCAGCTCCTAAAGCTTACTACGTATTTTACTCAAATAAGCATAAGCATGAACTCGGATAGGTCAAATTAGAGCGTGAATAATGGCAAGAAAATAATGAAGCTAATTTCAGGTGGATTTTTCTCGTTCGCAGCTCAAGTGGGAAACCGTCAAGTTGGCAGTGCTCGTGCCCGTGACAATGCGAATGCTTAATGTATTAAAAGTGCGCGCGCTCCTTTTTCAAAAACATGCACACGAGCGTTTTCAATGAGCTCCGATGCGTTCTTCAAAGGTCGCGCCGTATTGACACAATCCTTAACCCAGACGATTACATTTCTTCAAACGTAGTATCATTGCGAATAACTGAATAACTCTAAATGATTCGTGCTAAAATAAAAAAAACTCTATAAACTTTTTATTAAACGTAATAAAAAACTCTATAAACTTTTACATATAATGTAAGATTTACACAAGTAGCTGGAAATCAGACCACTTGTTGTTAAATATTTTTTTGTTTTATTATAGCCCTATTTAGTACTGATGGCTTGGCTGTTACAGTCATGTAGAACTTAACTGGAAGAGACAGTAACTAAGAACAATCCAACACATCTTAGAGGGATAGTCAGAGAAAAGTGAGAATAAATAACACTGAACAACAAATGTTAATATCTGAAATTAGTCGTATTGAAACAAATCAAGACACCCCATCTTCTGCTCATAGAATATCAATCTACTATGTTTGAAGAACATGTTGAGCTCCTGAGTGTGAAAATTGTCACCAGTGACCTGAATACAAACGAAGACAGAAGGATGCACCCTACTTGCTACAACTGCATCATGACTCATCTATCATGCTCCAAACCCAGGGCTGTGAGCCAACATATTAGTAGCAATACCACCACTGTTTCCATAATATGACCTAGATGTGTTTGAACCGTTTTGAGCCCCGGCGCCTTGGTATCATTGGGTAGCTCCAAACAGGAGTTATAAAGTGTGTGGCCGCATTTCAAAAGGACAGAGGCAGAGTGGAGATGGAGCGAGAGTCCTGTTACAGCCAGGGCGAGCTAGTGGGGTCATAGGTCATGCACTAGCTGGGCACCGCAGAGAGGAGGAGGCACATTAGGAACAGGGTGCTCTAGTTCTCTCTTGCCACGCGGTTTGTCCTCTCTGCACACTCCATATATAGCCAAAGTACATAACCCCTATGGGTGCTTCATGAAGTATTCACACTCCATATATAGCCAAAGTACATAACCCCTATGGGTGCTTCATGAAGTATTCACACTCCATATATAGCCAAAGTACATAACCCCTATGGGTGCTTCATGAAGTATTCACACTCCATATATAGCCAAAGTACATAACCCCTATGGGTGCTTCATGAAGTATTCACACTCCATATATAGCCAAAGTACATAACCCCTATGGGTGCTTCATGAAGTATGCACACTCCATATATAGCCAAAGTACATAACCCCTATGGGTGCTTCATGAAGTATTCACACTCCATATATAGCCAAAGTACATAACCCCTATGGGTGCTTCATGAAGTATTCACACTCCATATATAGCCAAAGTACATAACCCCTATGGGTGCTTCATGAAGTATTCACACTCCATATATAGCCAAAGTACATAACCCCTATGGGTGCTTCATGAAGTATTCAACTCGTATCCCACAACACAGATGTGAGCGGATGTGAATTAAGTCTTTAAATTAAAATTCTATAAAGACGCGAAATATTGCCGATGTGGGGCCTCATAAAGTGGACTGCCTGTCAGCTTTGCACCGCGGGCAGGGAGGGAACATTGTGCGAGATTACAACGGCAAACCGCAGCTCGCGAGCGGAAACGTTGGCACAGCAAAAGCGTCCATGGCAACACCTCAGCTGTGGGACAGGCGTCACCGCAGCCCCCCGCCGTCATATGGTGAGGAGAGAGGGAACACGGTGTCGAGCCGCCCGTGTCCTTGTGTGTCACGACGTCCCGGATGTATGCACAGCCCAGTTTCCCTTGTCATCCAACCACCGTGCTTTCTCACACCCCGGGGGACTATATTTAAAGCCGGCCGAAAAGCGAACAGCTTCTCGTCTGCTTCTAACCAGGTCATGTCCGACTCTAGCTCAGCCCCGAGAATTATGGGTAGGAGCTGCCCCATACGCATCTAGGACCAGTTTCCTCTCAGCCAAACCCCTACCCTCTGCATCACTTCATTGTATATTTTGGATAGCCTCACTCTGCGCATGCGCTGCTGGTAGACATGACCATATGGAGTTAATTTTATGGGGCTGCTCTTTGCTTTTCAAATAGGTTTCAGTCAAATCATCTTCACTTAGACAATCAAATGAAGATGCCACAGACCTACCTCAGCTGTCAAACAATCCAGACACAACTTCTCCAATCTGCATTCATCCTAGTTGCTGCTTGATGGGGTATGACACTCTTAAGTCGCTGGGATGTAGTCCCCCTAACCCCAACATCAAAAGGCTCTTTGGTGCTAAGACAAAGGCTTGGGCTACAAAATGTTCCCTGGACACTGTAGTGTCATTTGCTATCCCAGCATGCACCATACTTATTTATTTGCTTTCAGGCTATAGACACTCTTCCCGGGAGAACCCATGGAGGGTTGGTTGAAGGTCTGCCTGGAGTTACATGATAAAGACAACAGACAGGCACTTGTACCCTCCTGGACAAGGATCTCAGCAAGATATCGACAGAGCAGTCACCAACATCCTATTACTCATATTTGACAGGCACCCAAGTGGAAGGTCAACCTCTGAACAAAAGATCTGTTCATAATTATTAAGTTTACTGGGAAATATTATTGGGAAATAATACAACATTTCCAATCTGTCCTGTTTTCTGTTGGTTAATTAACTCCAGACACCTCAATACTGTATACAAATACATTTATGTGTTTGAGGTGTTTCTGATAGACTGCAGAGACTATTCTCTACACAATCCCATCATATATGACAGAATCCATTACTAGTACCATATCGATATGTTATTTAGGACACCCTATAGCAGTTGACCTAAACTCAGGCTCCTTCACCAGGACCATGAACCAAAGGGAAATCCTCGAATGCCAAAGTGCTTACGGAAAGGAAACCCCCCCCCCCCCCCCCCCCCCCCCCCCACCCCCTGCTCAGAGATTCTGTAGAAACGTGTGTGCATGTGTGTTTCACCACACTGGCACACAATGGCGGTCTGTCCTGCTCCAGACATGGAACAGTTTCCATTTAGTCTCGAGAACCTCCTTCACAGTGCATTTGCCTTCACCTCAGGGCTGTCTCTCTTTCTTTCTCTCCCTCACACACACACACACATGCACACACGCACACAATTTCTCTCTCTCTTTCTGCATTATGGAAATCAGACCATGCTCTCTGTAAATATAAGTATTTTCTCTGTTTTTCTCCCTCTCTCACTTTCATATAATGAAACCCCAACAAAACATCACTTATCTCATTTTGTCCATTAGCCTTGGCAGTTTGTAGTCTAATGACAAACGATTGTCTGGAAAATGATCTTGAATGATTTCAGTTCTTATTGCAAAGTACTTTGTTCTGAACACATGTGGTGCGGTTTGAACCTTCCCTACACGTGCCGTGCCCCTGATTCCACCAATCTCCAGTCATCCCCTTTGTTCCACTGCAGACACCACGCTGCGTCTCCGCCATTGACTTTGACTCAAGGAGATGACGAAGGGGACAATCCCTCAGATGGCAGCAGCCGAATCTGACAGAGCAAAGCAGACAGAATGAGGGGGAGCCCTGGGGGGGTTAGTAGGAAAGAGGGAGAGAGGGAGGGAAAGAGGTGGGGGTCCACGGTTAATGATCAGAGATGAAGCAAAGATGGAGAATGTGTTCAGGGGATGTTAGAAGAAAGACAGGGTTCTCCGTTTTGTTTTCTTTCTTTCTCTCCCCTCTCTCTATCTATCTATCTTTCTGGTTCTCTACTCCCTGTCTCTCCCTCCCTCTCACACACCCAGACTGCCAGCAAGCCGTTTGTGTGACGCAGCAGACATTTCACAGAAAAGCACAGAGGGAGTCCAGTGTGTGTGTCTACCAGTTTACCTGAAAATGCTGAAAAAATTAGAGTCATATAGGAGGAGAAAAGAGGGTATGAGATAGAGACATAGAGAGAGAGGGTATGAGATAGAGACATAGAGAGAGAGGGTATGAGATAGAGACATAGAGAGAGAGGGTATGAGATAGAGACATAGAGGGAGAGACACACACACACAGAGGGTATGAGACAGAGAGAGACACAGAGAGAGAGGGTATGAGAGAGAGACATACACATACATAAGAGTAGGGCATGAGAGATTGAGGGGGATGTTAAGAGGGATGTTGATATGAATCACACAACAGCACCCACAGGCTGGGCAGAGTGGGATCCAATCAGCTTGCAGAGTGTGAGCCAATCAGCTTGCAGAGTGTGAGCCAATCAGCTTTCACAACACCAACTCCTTCTGAATGAGCCCCTCACCTTCTTTATTCAAGAAACACGAACTAAATTCAGGGTAGATAAAGACACAGAGGTAGATACTCCAGTGAAGTATTTAACAGTATGATGCCCTCCACTCTCCTGTGCCATCTTTACTCCCCTCTCCTCCTACAAGAGGATCACAGTCACACAAGTATATGACAACAAGTACATAGTGACATAGTGGTTTCATTTCAACTGGGGGGATGAACTCTGTTCACATTACCCAAACTAACACATTATATGAGTAGTGTGAGCAAGAATCCCGCCGCATCCGCAAATGGTCTAAATAGCATTTTTTTATGGTACAGGAACATGACTTTCAAAGGGCTCTCAAACATGATCACACACAAATACACACAAACACACACAAATCATTTGCAAGCTTGCTAACTTACACAACATTACGTATATGATGAGTCATCCGTTTAAGCTTTGCCAGTTTTTGTCTGCTGGTGAGTGGTTAATGGATGGTCCATAATGGGCCAATTATCATTCACCAGAATGGGTTGCCTTCTGAGAGCCAGTCACACTGTCCAAACGAGTTACAGCTCAGGCCTGCTGCCCAGAGTTTTTTCAGCAAAGAGATGTAACACACTCCTCCAACACCTCTTCCTGAAGACTTCAGATAACAAATACTTGTACCAGCAGATTATGCAGGATAATGTGTACATGTACACACACACACACACACACACACACACACACACACACACACACACACACACACACACACACACAAATTATGAGTGAAATAAGACACCTTAGTGCACATACTGTAGTTTCATATGTTTCAATTTTGTTACACCACCTGTATCTATTACATTGCCATCAGACTGTAGCATCTGCCATTAGTCTGATGGTAGAAAGTCTGAGTTAAAAGTCATGTTAGTTCATATCAAAAGTGTCTGTGATAAGTTTCACTCTTGAGCCTCACAATGTTAATAAATATATCAATATTAATCGATCCATCTCATTACCGGATGACAAGTCCACAGGTGAGCTCACTGCGGACAGCAGTTCCTTGTCAACCGTCTAAAAGGATTATGTCCTTTTTGCAGGACAGCAGACGGCGAGCCCTCGGTGAGACATTACTGTGTGGCATGAATCAAAATATCTTGCTGACTTGTGAGGTAAGAAGTTAGAATGAAAAGTTCCCTCAGTATTCCTTTGCTGTCATAACTCTCTCTATTCTCTTCTCCTGAATAGGCGATAGGCCCAGCAGACGGCGGTTTCACAGCACTTTGACTTTGGGTCATTTCAAACGTCTGTGGTAAATTTACGAATGGCCCTGCGCGAATCATTATGGTCTCGCTAAGATTTTTTATTAATGGTGGCTAACCGACTGGTGGCTATTTGCGACGGCCGGGATTTCACTGCCATGTGCTCTACTGAAAGTCACTACCGTGTGCAGGTCCGTGTTTCTCCTGTGACCTTTAGATTTTCTTTTTTATTTTTGACTCGAACAATAGATCAGTGTGGCTATGGTCTAACACTGTTGCGTGTGAACTCACTGACTCTCATTGAGATCCTGCTTTAAAGTGTAGTGAACTGATTTCTGAAACAAGACAAAGCAAAAACAAGGCATAAACTTATATTTGTATATTCTATTGAAGAAAGTACTGCAAAGGCAGTCATAGTGGAAAGAGTGTGTGCGCGTGACAGAGAGTCAATCAGGGAAAAAAATAACAGTAGCCAGTATTTCTTCGATGGAAGAAAGAAACTGAGAGAAAGAGAATTTGAATGAGAGGGGGAGGAAAGGGATTGACTCGGAACAGGGCGTCATTGATAGCCATGCTGACCCTGACAGTTGCGTGTTAAAGAACAGTGTTGAGGGGAAATATTGATCTTGTATGTCGACCAGGTCTTGATTTACAAGCAGAGGCTACTTACTCCGGCTGGAGCCTTTCTCTCATGTCCCTTCGCTAGCGGAGGTATCAACAGGAGAGCAGCTTGTCAAAAGTCCACAAAAAGCAAGAATGTGGTGTGTCCAGATTCCGCAACGTGGTCTATTGAAGAAACCCTCCAAACAAACATTCTCTTAGCCCACAGTGCTCAGGATATCGACCCGTCATATTTCTGTATAACTCCATATTTCTGTATAACTCCATTTTAGAAAGATTTACAAACAAAAATATAATAATGCAGTAGAGCCCATTTCAGATTAAAGCTACTACAGATTGCACAGATTAGTGCAAATGGCATGTTTTGGTGCCCAGCATCAAATAAAATGGCTGCCATTTAGATACTGCACACATGTTCACACCAGGGTTTCCATATAATGTGAAATGAAGAGCAGAACTGTGTTCAGTGTGAGTTCAGGAGCGTGAGAGGTTGTGCAGGTGGGGCAGCAGGTCACCCCTCCCCTCCTCTCCTCACAGGGCAGCTGAGGAGTCTCTCTTCTACCCACATCACACATACTATGATGGAAGGGAGAGACACTGAGAAATTGAAACTGAGAGTGACTTGTCTGTCTGTGTGAGAGAGATAGAGAGGGAGGGAGAGTGAGCAATAAATTAATTCTTATTCTGTTTACGCATGGGCGGAGAGGTGTCAACACTGAAAGCGTAGCAGCATAGTGCTGAATATGACAGTGTGTCACTTATCTCCCAGAAGACTTTGTATCAGTTAGCCCAGGGCAGGCTTGTTAAGACCAGCTTTTGAAATGTCAAAACAAGCCTAATCGTTTCAGACAATTCAGTACAATCAGCCGATGGACCTACTATCTCCAGGCGTTTTGAGATTTAAGTTGTTATTATGAGGGAAATGTGTTTCAGATCCACTCAAAGAGGGCGAGAGTCTCCACAGTCCATAAACGTACTGTCCACGCTTTATGTGAGCCGACTGAAGGGGTTTTACTTACAGTTGTACATACTGCTTCATGTACACGTTTATGGCATTTGTTTGTCTGCTTGCAGTCCCTGACATAGGTGAGCTAGAACAGTCTTCATTGTCCTTCTCCTACTGACTGGCGTGGTCCCTTTTGGCCAAGTTTCCTTGTCACTGCGAGAGGCATGGGACTGCCTCTGTATGGGGTAGCTGAGTTTACCAGAGGCCGACGCAGTCACTAATTACCCTCCCCCTCCCATTGATTACCTGCCCTACGAGGAGAGCATGCTCTCCTGAGTGACCTAGAGTTCAGTCCTGGCTGTGATGAAGTGCCCTTTGAAGGGAGCATGGGTGAGAAATGAGTGCAGCACCGTGGATGCTAATGTAACTTCCTTTTCCACAACTCCAAAACTCCTTCACACCACAGCAAAACTGATACTGTGACTTTTATCCCTTATTATGTTTCTTTTACGTTATTTTCTTTCGTCCCGCCACCCCCACCATCACGTCTCCCTCTCACCACCTATGTTTAACGAACCATTACCATCGTTATAACCCTCTTACAGCTTTGCTTAGGAACAACAATCTGGTTAATTTGCTAATCCTGATTCCCTGGCCAACCTCCCCTGTCGTCTTCAGTTTTGAGCTGCCAAATAAGGGCCACAAGAGTCTTCTTCCTTTTTCCGACCCTCTGTGTCAGCACAGTAACTGCAGAAAGCAAAGGCTCTTTAACGGTCTAGGCAAACTGATCACAGATCAGTGAGACAGCAGCCATAGCACAGCTGCAGTCTGTGTACTCCCAGGGAGCCTTAACACCTGAAGAATATATTGGAGTGTACTGTTATTGTACGCTTGATTATTCTACGTGTGGATCTGCATGCATTGTATATTGGCTCTGGATTATGCTATTGGTTGTAATATTGCAATAATGCCCCATTGGTGTGTTTATATCCATCCCCTCTTGATCCTGACTTAAACCAGGTAGATGCTTCAGATCCAAAACAAATTTGAGCATTCATGATGTTTCAGAACAGGAGGAGGTTCTTGGCTATATTGTAGGCTGTCCATCAAGCAAAGGAGTGAAGTAAACCTGAAGTAGTAATAAGGGAAAATGGGTCTGGATATTCGTTTCTCTTCCAACATCCTGAATGTTTTGAAGGCTTGCTCAGAAGGGAGCATGAAATAGTCTTTAGTGCCTATTAAACATTCAAAACATAATGGAAAGTCCTCACACTTCACCATAAACTGGTAGTTTGACTGTAACGCCGTGGGCGTTGTGCAGAGGGCAAACACAAATGCTGAGTAGAGCGGTCTTTGTAAAACAGGCCTGTACAATTAACATTAACAGCTTCACGTAACGAAACAGACAACAGACGGACATCGCGAGAACGATGAGGCATGACAACAAAGCGAAAGAAACTAAATAAGACAAACTAGATTTTTGCGGGAACTAAACAGAAAACCAAACAATCACATGAATGTACATACACAGACAAAGAATATGAAAACATACAACCTAAATGAGCAGACTACACACAGACTCATAACTAAACTAACCAAACAACAGAAACCGAGAAAGATAAAAGAGAATAAACCAAACAAAATAAACCAAAACCAAGAAACATACCGAGTGATAGAATATTACATACAAGCAGGAATACAGCAACGTAATGAACCACAAAGACAGACAGA
Source organism: Brachyhypopomus gauderio (assembly GCF_052324685.1). Lineage (NCBI taxonomy): Eukaryota > Metazoa > Chordata > Actinopteri > Gymnotiformes > Hypopomidae > Brachyhypopomus > Brachyhypopomus gauderio. The sequence continues at coordinate 12,388,585 of NC_135217.1, forward strand.
AAACATGTGATATATATACCAGTACTACTGAAACACCGAAGAAGACACAACTGAAAGGAATAACAAGGGGTGAACAAACAAAACGTGGACATGATTGACACAGAGGGCGGAGCCAACAGTGACATTGACAGTATTGGCAAAGCTTTGAAAAGAGCAGTTTCCTACCAGGAAAGCATCTGAGACAGTGGACAGAGCTCTGCCGAATGTTTTCAATATACCAGGTATGTCAGCTCTCATGTAAAATGAAAAATCATGTTTTTGACACCGCTCTTCTGAAGTGTGGAGACCACATACCACTAATAAAACACCTGCCAGGAGAAATTTCTGTTTGCCGTTCAAATAGGCTACAGCAAAAAAGGTTCATGAGGATTTTGGGCCCATACAATGTAAATACAATATGTTGGCTAAGCACTATTCAAAAGAATGGATTGTTTGCAAAGCATGCATAGGTGGGATGTATTTTCCAGTGAAGCAGTTTGTTTCTCATGGCCAGTGACTATAAGGTCAAAAGGGCACATCTATTTGACATACTGTGACTGCGCAAGCATTTGTGCAGAATCCTTTCATTCTTGCCTTGACTTGCAGTGCGTGAGACCAACACTGTTCCCGACACAAATATGTTACGTTACACTGAGGTGGGCCTCCCCCATTATAGGACATAAGAATCAAAAGCTTGGTGATAAGCAGAAAGTATTATTACAGGAGCTCCTTGATTTTATCTGCCAACTCTCACTATGCAGAAATAATATGAGGTCCAGCACCATGCTATCTTGCCACTGATAGCACCATACTAATTATATCCATAGATGTGTTAATCCATTGAGCTTCTGTAGCTGTTTGCGGAGGTTTCCAACATGAAGCCAGCATCTTTTTGGCAGCTCTATCTATTTGAATGTGTTAATTTGAATGAAGAGGCATCATTCAAGAGTAGCGTGGTGGGAGAGTGTGGCACAGGTCCATCCAGCACATCAGACAGGACAGCACAACCTGTGGCTCAAACAAGCCTTACATCCTTACCTTCCTGATACACATGCATGACAGATCCCGCATGAGCCCATCTGGGCACCAAAGACGGATTTGATGGTCATTTCATGAGATTGCTCTTCCTCAGTGTGAGGCAAGTTCTGTGAATATAGTTGTTTTTTTTTTTAGAAGAAATGAGTTGAGTATCACAGCTTTTCCAAGTCAAATGGAGCTTTAAGTCTTTAGCCAATGCATATACATTGGATGGAGCTACATAGGAGTCAGGGAATATGAGGGAATATAACCAAACCTCTTTTACACCCTTTGTTGACCACGATGGCGTGTAGGGGCTGGGTAGTAAGAGCAAGGGCCCCTCCCACTCTGTGGGGGAAAAAGGATACGCTCTGTAAGTTACAATACAGAGTGAAGTGCTCTGTGATTGTTTGAAGAAACTGCTGCAGTGTCATGACAAAGGGATACGTTGTTCAACTAATTCTGGACTGCAGTGAGATCTAATTTGTTTGAGTGAGGGGGGGTGGATCCAAAGGTGTGTGCAGACTCATTATTTATATTTGTGACTTCACACTTTCATATTAGTTTCGGTGCTGTTATTGAACAATTTCTAGCAGCTATTGAATAATATGCCTTATGGTTAATGTCTAAGTATTAAGTCTGGAGTTTTTAAGCACTTGATCTCATCTAAATATATTGCTTGATATTATCTAAATATATTGCTTGGGAAATATGTGGAAAGAGTAAAAAAACAGGGAAGAGGAAAAGAGACTTCTAGAGAGTTCAAAGGGCGGATGTGAATTCCCACAGGGAGAGAGAGACAGAGTATGGGGGAAGGTGGGGGTGTCCTCTGGTAATTGTCATTTTTTGGGTCTATTTGACATTTCACCATGGATTCGGAGACCTTACGTGTCACTGTGCATCCACCAGCCCATGCTGGCAGTGCACAGGTTTTCTGTTACCTTATTGATCATCAGGCCATAGAGACAGGCAGCAGTGCCTCAACCCTGACCCTGGATCAGTGTCCCTGTTCTACGCCTATTCAGTGCAGTCATGAAAAGGAACAAGTGACTGATCTCAGCCCTGCAGAACGCCACCATGGACCCTCATCAAATTAGAAGAATGACTTACTGAGGCCTTGTCACTGCAGACAACCCAAAGTCAATTACGGGGAGCCAGTGGGCCCAAATGTTTCTCATCATTTATCAGAGGTTTGGCAGACACTGCATGTCACAGAGGAGAAATGTGAAATAAACAGCACTGCCCACTCCACCCCTCTCTGCCAATCAGGGGAGGACTCACATCCCTAACCAGAGGTGTTCTTTCTACGGTTGGTTCTGCATGCTGTGGGCTTTTTAATCTTGTTGGTTGTTGGAGTGAAATGAACATGAAAAGACTCGAAGGAAGATGTCCATGTGAGAAAATGCTTAGCAACAAAAACACAATTAGCAGCATTCTACAATTTTGTTGACCAAAAACCGAAAAACAAATGGAGACAGCCAGTCATGAACATACATAGATATGTTATCAGCATGCCGTGGTTTGAGTTCTCCTCCACAGTCACTGGTAGCATCTTGGCTCTTTGAGGTTCGATTTTGCAATCGTTCCATAGTCAGGTGCTACTGTCTGCAAGCTGTTACTGCTGACGTGGTGTGTTCTATAGTACAGGGATCCATCCCTGAATGGTTTTCAGTGAATGAATAAATGTAGGTAGGGTACAAAATTAACCAGGAGTTAATTTTGAACCCTGAATGTGGGACACTTAAGATACAGGCACTTATTATTTTATTTAATGTCCTTCTTTTATGCCAAAATCCATTAGTCATGCAGTCATGTCTAAAAACTAAGACTTTTTTAACAAAAGAGGCTGAACACAGGTACAAATCCACTCCAGTGATCTTCGATATGCTAAATAAAGTTGTGTTCCAGAACCTGGTTGTCAGGCTCAGAACACTTGTGTTCATTCCCAGACATGAGTATCTCCTCCCTGGAGAACCTGGAGGAGGACGTCTCCCTCTGCAAGTTGTGTTCCTGGTGGAAAATTAGACAAAGCATCTTATGTTAAGATGGTCAGTAGGGAATTCTCTGACTTCATCTCAACAGTGACAGTGTATTTCATGTTGTATGACATGAATCGAGTCGATGTGAAATGTGTGTCAAGCAATATTTCCATGACAACGGTAGTACAGAGTCTTGCTCAGTACTATTTACTGAGCAAGAAAGAAGTTTAGTTTAGAAAGCAAAATTAATTAACCTAATAATTCTTGCTGCTTCCCAGTATTAGTCGTAAACATAATGAATCAATACTGGTAAAACAATTTAGTTTACAAAACTAGGCTAAAACTACACCCAGGAATCCAGGCCTGTGGTCATCATTAACCTCGTGGCGATCAGCACTTCCACAAAACCTCTCAAACCTTCAAAATGGGGTTTCAAGAAGATGCGAAAATCTCTGTAACACTTGACGTTCTCCTCTCCAGACACCACGAGCCACTAGTGCAATGCTGCCAAGTCAGGCAGCTGGATGAGCACGGATACGCTGGGGAGGAGAAGGGGATATTTTTGGGTTCCCAGACAGGAAGCTCTGGAGGAAGCCTGATTACCGCGGCCCCATTGACACTCCGATCTGGAGGCGCGTGTGTCCACGTTCAAACAGCTGGTGCTACTGGCACGGCCATGAAGTGCTAACACGGTTCTTTAAGGTAAAAACGGATGTGCCTTTCACACACACGTCTGGTGACCACCACCTTCTCTGAAGGATTTTCTGTTGAATTTCAGGGAGGAGCAACAAATCGACTATGAATAAATAATTGAATATTTAAGTCGTAAAATTGTCATAAAACCTGCCGTAAAATTCAATGGGTGAGATTTGATTAAGTAAATGAATACACCAAGATGTGTAGTAGCTTCAGAACTCACTCAAAATGGACCTGCGATATTTCAGTTTAACACCAGGCCACAAGACATTTTAGTTGTGACTCCAATGAAGTAAAAGCTTTAGAAAAGGTCATTTCACATCTTCATGGTAAATTGCCAATTATGTTTGATTCCAGGCAAGGTGAACTTTCAGATGGGATTTCAGCCAGAAAAGAAAAACTGCTATAACTGCATGCTGAGAGTTGATGTGGGTAGAGAAACCCGCAGTTTTTCGTTATGGGTTGCATTACCATGTTGGACTTCGCTGTCAGTGCATGGGCTGGGATTCTGTGAGGTATTTCACCACTCTCCTGGATCACAGCAGTTTGTGCTATGTGGTGAAGCGCACAATGGAAGAGTAATTCAGCTGTTCTGTCAGCTTTCTGCATGAAATTCTTATTGTTTTTACTACAAAATGTTTATTGGTCATCCATGAACGTCCTAGCTAGGAAGTGAGTTAAATGTGAACGGGCTGCCCTGTCACTACAAGAAGTGGTTCAGGACATGTACAGTGAGCAGGCTTAGAGTAAAGTAGTCCAGTTGTGAGAGAGACTTAAAGTCATTGAACAGTGCAAGTTAGCAGACACACGCCTAGCAGAAAGAGCTACACGCCAAAACAACCCCCATACCAATGCACCAAACCCCACCGTACCCCCGTGTTACTGCCTGCATCGTTTGGCCACCTGTGGTCCTCCAATCACACCCAGCCTCCACAGTGAGGTCATGCCTCCGCAGTGAGGTCATGGCTCCGCCCCCTCTCACTCCTCTGGCTCACCTCTCACTTTTCTCCCATGTTGTAGATGCGTCTGGAAGGGCCCTGTGGTCGCTGATGTTTGTGCTGCTGATGCAGTGGGTGGGCTTCTCCCCTCGCCTTTCTCTCCAGTCCAACTACAGTGACTGAGTCAGCACCAGTGACTCACTCACTCCCTAACACACACACACACACACACACACACACACACATCCATCCATAGCCACATACCCCCAAAAGTTCGGTCTCTCTTACACCTGCCCGTCTGGAATATGCAAACGTCGCTTGCCTAGAAATGAAGCCCCACCCTTGCACACACAAATACATGCAAAAACAATTTGGGCTCATAAATGTACACTCAAAACCCAGTCAGAAATCCTCTGGTCCTCAGCATGTCATGCTGAAATAGCGAAAGCTGCAGCTGGAGAGGGGTGGAGGTGGGGTGGGTGGAGGCTGGCCGTGCTCCGCACCATTTCCCAGCTCCCACCGCGTCCACCGACACTCGCCTGAGCTGCCGATGAGCTAACAGCTTGTCACGATGTCAACTCTGACATGGAACTCCTCCGCACACAGTAAAACAAACACTCATCCGTGCACATACGCGCGCACACATTAAGTTGTGTCGTGCTCATGAATGATTGATGGGAGTTATCTCTCTTCACACCAAAATAGATTTAAATAGCCAAGTTCCTTGTTATTTTTGGTGTTGAGATTTCGTTTTTTAAGTTCTGTGCTGGAGCTTAAAGGCTAATACTGCAGCCGTCAGTTAGCATTGTGTAAACTGCAATGTATCATGACTGCTTCAAACTGCATTGAGTTGTTAAGTAATCTCAGCAAAGCTGGCTTATACAGCTCCTCACACCATGACATACTGATGGGATAAAACAATGAACGAAAATAGGGACAACAATTCCAGCTTCAAGATGGCTGTTTTTAGCATCTTTCGCTAACAGCTTTAACTTTGTACATTATTTTAGATGTACTGCTGTTTATGATTTCAGCATATAGTTGTAATGATGCTGATTTGTGTGTAAAATGTTAGTGATATCTGGACTCAATTTATGGAAAATAGATTTCTCACCAAACTTTTCCTTTAAACAAATACTCAGTGAAGTAGATTTTTAATGGGTCAGTGAATGTCGCAAAGTCTAATTATAGAAAGTCCAGACCTGAAATTACCAATGGCAACCTTAAAAAAAATCTGTCCAAGTATTTCACATACAGTACATCATAACATTGAAACCGGGTAAATAAGAGAAGATAAAGTGTAGCTTGTGCTGTGTGCCTTGTTTGCTCACCTCTTTGTGGACTGGGCTTTGCAGCAGGATCTCCTGAGGAACCCTGAGGAACCCAGCACCAGTTTGAACCTCTAAATAAAACACTGGCCTGATTACGTTAGCGGCAAAGGAGACAGAGAGGCAGCAGAAAGAGTGCTAGTGTGTGTGTGTGTGTGTGTGTGTGTGTGTGCTTAGATGACTACACAGGGTGGAAAGGAGTGACTGACAAAAAAGGAATAGCTGATACGATGCTTATCTGCATTCAGACGTTAGACCGTGGAATCCTGAGCTTAGTAGACAAGTGGCTAAATGGAGTGTGGAAGGCAGAAGGTTTGAAGTAAGGCATGACACTCCGATTTGCAAAGCAAACAACCTGAGCACAAGGCAAGCATGGAGATGAGATGACATGACACCAGTTTTCTAGAAGGACAGGAAGTAGGTTATGACCAAGGGAGGATGCTGGGAAATGTAGTTGCAAAGAAGTTAATTACCTCATATTTTCTTCTAAAATCAAAACACTAAGAGAAAGTATACTCGGTTTACATTTGGATGGTTATTGATTCATATCTTCCTAGTGAGTTAGTATACAGCAAGTTAGTATGCAGTCATGCATGACTTAGTATGCAGTTTCTTCTTGCCAAACCACTGCTCATTAAGTTCTCGTTGCATTTGCCTCAAGGTAGAAGTACCATTTATTCATTTTTAAATACATTTTCTTTCATCAAATATGAAATCTATCCTCTTGACATCTTATCCTTTTGACATCTTGCATAGTGGTGAAAAAATTACATGTCGAAAATTGCATCAGTTTTTGAGTTACATCATAATGTCATCTCAGGCTGGATTTTCTTGCTTAAGTTCTCATCTGGCAATTAGAACTTAAAACATGTGGAAATTGGTACAGAATTCAGTAATCTAAAGGAAATATGAAGGTCGATTTATTGGTCAAGAGAAAGTTGAAAGGTCACAAAACGTAGCTGAACTGTTTCCAACAAGGACTCTCGGGACTGGGCCCCCATGGTTCCAGTTAATGTTGAGAAGTTTATTATAAACAACCGAGTCAATAAAGTCAATAACTGCTTCTATTTTGTAATTGACATTCAGCAAAACCACATAATTTGACAAGAAGCAGCAATGTTTGGGACTTAAATGTCCTGGCTTACAGTCTTCTCATGTCTGAAGTTACATTACTTGTGGTTGTGTGTACATTGAATTGCTGCTAATCGATGACTTTTAAGGTTTCTGTAATTGTATTTGACAAAATAAATATGAAGGACACAAAATAGCATCTAATGGCCAAATGCCCAAGCAAGCAAGCCCCAGATAGTATTTCTACTAACATACTTTATAATTGTTACTTTATTTTTATGATATATATGTTATAGATACTTAATAAGTTATAGTTATATGAAAACATAGAAAAAATTGAAGTTTTTTCTCTTTTCATCCAAATATTTGTTGTTTACGCGGTTTCACAAAGCAACATGCTTTGTCAACAACCCCTTTAAAACGATGTTGACATGATCGGCTGACAGGATGGTGGACCTCTTTTTGTCCCTGGTGCTTGCGCATGTTCTTGTGTTCCCGCAGGTGTCTCAGACGGGTCCTTGACTCTGCCAGAACCAGCTGTCCCTGACAGACAGCACCGGGAAGAGCAGAACGGAGCGCCAAGCGGTCACATCCCTTGTTGTTCACATCGGGACCCGTCCAGCACATGCAGACATCCGCACAGATACTTCAAACTCTTCGCAAAATATTGTTGTTGACCTTTCTGTCACGTTTTTCGTCAGTGTTGGTTTTTTGTTTTCTTTAAGAATCCAGGTGGTTGAGATATACCACCCCCCATTTTTTGATATACAAAATGGAAAACAGACATCTCATTTTTGATATGCTAACTGAAAATTCCTATTCATACACTTCAGTGCTGTACTGGCCTTTAATAGGCATACACAGCTTCATTTCAAAGGCACACCAGAATAAAATATTTAGGGACTTTCATTAACCTGTTATACTAGGTCAATGCCTGGCAAATAACAGAAACTGAATGTAGGCTACACCCAAAGAGCATCATCTTTCAGCTTTTTATATTAGACCCGTCTGAAAGGAAGCACACTGTATCGAGTTTTATCTTGGGTGAATCGACAGGCACCTGCAGAGAACACGGCGTCATGTTTCCCGCTCTTTTGTAAGTAGTGAAACCGGTGCGCCTGCGCTAATTGAGAGAAGAGAGAATGAAACCTCATCCACCTGATTTGGCTGCTGGATAACAGGGTCATCCGTTTAGATCAATACATGGAGTTCCACTTACGAAAATGGTTCCGTATGAGGTGAGGTAAGTGGTATAATTAAGCCGAGTCAAACCAGTTAATGTTTTAGGCAGATGCCTGCCATTTACAGTCAACTGAACAAACGCAGCAAATCTCCAAAATCACCGATAAAAACGAACATATACATACATAAAAACATAACAAAACTAAGGTAAGGCGTGCGTGTTTTGCACGCGTGACGACAATCAACAGCTAATGTCGTAGAATCATGGAATTAGTTTTAGGACATGGTGCAAGTTAAAGACTTATCTGTTTTCACGAATCCCCACGCCCCTCCACCACGACTCTGCCTCACTGTGATTAACCACAGCCACGTCGAGTGTGTGTGTGGGTGGGGGGGTAGCTGGGGGGTCGTTTGCCATGTGCGGAGAGCCTTACCATTACGCAATGGCTCTGACGTCGGCGTATTAACGCGCCATTCCCCGTCTCTTGTTCCTGCTCGTCAAGAGGGTTTTTATAATTCGTAGAATCTTGGCGTGTCTTTTAAGTTGTTCATCTGGGTCTTTCGTTTTGTTCGTGTAGACACGAACTGTCGCAGTGCTGTTGCTGGGTCCATAATTGACCTTGCAGGACACTGCAAACACTCACATTCGTGCCTGTGCGCGCGCGTGCACCAATCTCCTCTTCAACAATCCTGCGTAGGTGCTGGTGCATTACAGCGGCTGCAGTCGCGCTGGGTTGGAGGGCTTTATTGGAGATGTTAAAGGGATATTACGTTCAGAAATGCTAATGTGGCCAGCAGCATGAAATCCGACAAGCGCGGCTGGTCTCATATGTATGATGCTAATTTCCTAAGGCTTGCACAGCTTTTTAGAAACACCTAGCATTTGTAGATGACGTGGCCTACCTTCTTAGATTTTAGAGGGCAAATTCTGATGCAAATCACATTTGCAAAGTAAAAGTCCTCAGTATTTTGTTCCTGCTGCATGGGTGAATAATTAGCTCGAACAGAATTAACAGGCGGTCGGGCAAGGACTTTTCTTTTTGAAGTACCTCTTATGATTGTAGAGCGGCTAGCACGGGGTTCTGTAAAATAGATATTGGAAGAATAAAACTCAGAAAAGGAAAGTGAGAGGCTGAACACAGAAGCTAATAATCAGGCCATGTTCGGAGGGCACATGCACACAGGTTTGGTGCCGGTGAAACCGAGCGAGAATCGATTCAAAAGGCCAGTCGTAGCCTCCCAAAAACAAGAAAACCATCACGGCTTGCCTTGATGCCTGCCATTTATAACGATCATCCATGGCACATCTGAGCAGTTAAAGGAGCAATAATGCTCGGAAGATAAATGGCTTTAATAAGGCTGCAAGGACTTCACTTTATTTTTCTGCCGCCGAGGCTAATCGACTTCATTAAACACAACGAAGCAGTGTTTGGTAGTCTGCTCTTGGTGAAGTCAGGCAGCTGTCCGTGTGTGTTTGTTGTTTTTTTGGCCCATATGCCTGGTGTTCTGCAAACCACCACTGCACTGTGTTTAGGAGGTGTCTAATCACTTTAGGAGGTGTCTAATCACTTTTTAGTCCCTGATGAATCTGAGGAATGCCAGCAATTACACTACTCTAAAATGTTTTATAGTGCTTATAATGCCGCACACTGAATATATTTTTTTAACTGTCAGACAGACAATAGGTTATATTTAAATTATAACTCACCTCCAAGCATTTTAAATAATTTAAACTTATTTTTAATTATTCATCTGAAAAGACAAGATTGACAGCTTGAAATGTATTTTTTAGTTGTAGTCTGCTTTAATCAAGAAATGAAGTTTATAAGTACGAAAGACAGAGAAGGACCATGAATAATAACGGCTTCTAAACCAAAAGTAACATCTGAGAGACTTCAGTAGGTGGTTGACCATCAAAGTTCGAGAAGTTACAGATATTTCTGTTTCCTCCCCATCACTCTTTCTACACACAACACCTTTCACCTTTCTACTCGGCAGGCTCTCTGCACTCGAGGAACCTCTCTGTCAGCTCAGCAGTCCTCCCACTGATGTCTTCACCCTCGTGGAAAGGCAAGGAGATAAGAGGAGAATACAGGCAGAAAGGGCGAGTAGGCGAGACTCACGGGTTAACATGACCACCCCCATGTTAAACCCGTGGGGGAAATAAAACAGTTTACACATGGTGGCCTCTCTAAAAGAGAGAGACTGTGCTACAGTGCTCTTGGACATTTTTAATCTATATTTTATTTACCTGCTCTGTTTGCTCGTTGCTTTCATTACATTACATTAACATTAATTGTCAGGCAACATTAAGCTTACTGCCTATTGGTGGATAACTGGATCACTAGAGCAGGTCCGTTTTTAAATAAGATTTAAATACGCAAAAGCATAAAGCGGGATTTATTGCAGTCAGTCAAGTCTTCCATGTTAAAAGAGCTCTATGGTAACGGGAGAAATGGTAAAAATCGAGATGGCTGGACTTAAAAGTTATTGTTTGGTTTGTTCTTGGAGGCCCACAACAGCCTGGACTGACAGCTGTGGTGTTATTATCTGTTCGATAGAAGCGTTTGTGAGATAGAAGGGGTCATACAGTATATTACTTGTGGACTTGCCTGAACATGGATGCGGGTGTCACAATATTAACGAAAGGGGAACAATTTCGATCACAAATTTTGAAGTTAAACGTAACTAGCATATGTTACAGAAAATGCGGTGTGACGAACTATAACTTTTGTAAATAAAATTTACATAGAATTTTTTACAACTTCTGATCTTCGATAACAATAGACCCTGCACCTATATCAGTGTGGCTTAAACAGCATACCTCTAACCTGTCCTGAGGGGGGAGAACACGAGTGGTGGGACCAGGTAATGAACTCCTCTGTCCCCGAGTGCCAGCAGCAGTCGAAGGGCACTAACAAACAGCGTGTAGCGTTAATGACCGTGTACATTTTGTTCCTGGAATCATGTTTTGGTGTCTGTGTTGAACACGGAAACGGAGGAGATTAATTTCCCTGGCCCTTGTGGCCTCGTAGGTGTGACGTGATTGTATCAACCACTTCAGTAAACATCGCAGAGGTCCAAAGTCCGTGCGAGTCGAGCGACGCGGTCTGGAGATTTAGACCGGGGGTTTTCCCCTCTTGTCTTAACAGAGCGGTTCAGTAAACACAGTCAGACATGTTATGGAATACTCACACCCATGATGCTCGCCGCATGATAGCTTAGCTGCTGGGCTACCACCTTTGGCTCCAGTGGGATTCTCCATCTGAGATGGTAGATTCTTGCTGTCGCATCCATCTTTTGTAATACTTTAGCAGAACAGCTATGGGCAGATGACAGTGAATAGGATCCCAAGGAGAGCCAGCAGTCGCCCGTATGTCATTTACTGCAGTCAGTCCCGTCCCTCAGTGATGAAACCGAAATCTGGGTTGAAAGGTCAAACGGGATGCTCTCTCGTGAGCTGCTTAAACGGGCCAATTATGAAGCAAGCCTCATAGGGAACGGTACCTACAGTCCTTACTGTCTCGGGTGGTTGGCAGGAACTAGGTCTCATTACTGTGATGGCGAGGGCTGAATCACCTATAGGGCGGAGAGGCCGTTAGCTCGTGCACCAGCACCAGCTCGGCGCCATGTCTGTCATGCAGGCAGATATTTCCCACATCGTCACCCGGCTGGTCTGGGAACAGACAACATGCTCACGTTTGTGGCAGCAGAACATGACATGGAAACATCCAAAAAACAAACAAACCAAGCCTGCCCCCCCCCCCCAACAAAACAAACAAACCATCCCTTTCTCCTGAATAATAGATTAATAGAAGGTGGTTGAAACTGGTGTACCATTAGGCGCTGTTTGTTTGTGCTTGTGCACATCTGCTGTTAGATTCTTCTGTGAGTGTGTGGGTGTGTGTGCAGTATGTGTGGTAGAGGGGAGGAGGGAGAGTGGGTTTTTTTCTGTCATTGATGCTTGAAAAAAAAAAAGTTTTTCCTCCTGATTTACTGATTTTTTTATTTATTTATATTTTGTTACTATGATGACAAATTTCCTGAAGTAAACTTTTGCTTTGGTTCTGTGTATAGTGAACAAAAAGGGACAGAGGAAGTGTGAATTACAACACGGTGCTGTAAAACTCCACCTGCTGAGGAGAGATGTTCCAAGAATCTCTTTTCAACTCTGCCACGAAGGACAAAATGATCTAACCATGAAGTTTCATTCATGGAGAGAGAGAGAGAGAGAGAGAGAGAGAAGCATACATAAGAAAGTCTAAGAGTATTCATGCACTTTGAATTGTTGTACAAAAAAAGTATATATATTTTTCATTTTCTTTTAACATCTTTGAAGGGAAAACAGACAGCAAGAGAGGTAGTCAACCCCAAGTGTAGCTTCTTTCAGGTCCTCTTAACTCCCACACCGTAGAACTGCTCCGGACTTAATGTAAGTTAAACTGTTGGAGGTCTCAATTAGTGAGGCAACTCCAGCTTGTGACTTCTCCTTCGTTCTTGCAAATCTCGTTATGGCTACATGAGCTGGAAACTTTCGGATTTGAGCTTTTGGATTATACCTTTTGAATTATACCTTTTTGGATTATACCTTTGTGCTTAATTCTTGGATCTGTATGTACCTCTGCAGCAAATTATCCTGAGAGACGTTTCATCTTGCGCACCCACAATATGCAACGCTGAACAGCCTGTGCTCTGTTTCTCAGCAATGCTGTTGGCCCACAGATACGATCTCAAACAAGGACACTGGCAGTCCTGCCCGGGCCACAAAGCAACCACCAGGGACACAAGAAAACAGCTCTGTAAGAGGGACAAACTGGGCACCCTTAATCATACTAAACAACGTTAGCATTCCTCCTCCTTTCCTGCTCCTCATCGGAGAGACGTGGGCGCCCGAGAGCTTCGTGCCATCGGTGTCACGCGTTATTTATAATTCATTTAACCCACCACCATACGTGCCCGTTCTTATGCCATCTTCACCGCCATCACCGTCATCGTTGTCATTATCGACCCACTCTGCAATCTCAGCTGTGGGGTCCTTCTCATTGTGTATAATAGTGTATGCGTGTGTGTGTGAGAGAGAGGGAGAGAGAGAGTGAGTTGGCTAGGGCGAAGAGAAGAGCCAGGCTGAGTGAGGAGGGGGGGGGGGGGGGGGGCTGATTCAGAGATGTGGGGGCCGTTTGAGCCGCACTACTGTGAATCACCAGCATCTTATCCAATATCTCCCTCCCCTTATTCTCACTCCAAATATCATGTCACCCATTCACCCCGTTTGTGGATGGATGGAGAGAGGGGGTGGGAAGGGGGGGGGGGTGGAGGTGGAGAGAATAAGCGACGTAGAGAGAGAAAAGACAGTTGCATTGAGGAAGCAAGAATGAATGGGGTCACCCGAGGTGAGACGTTGTGGAGGCAGGCATCGAAGATGATGAAAAATAAACGAATATATAAATACATATTAAAAACCAGCTGCAAGTGGAACAGCAGAGACGTGTTCACTCACCCGTCCACTTCTTCTGCTTCTGCTCTGGTGATGAGGCCTACATTCATAAAACATGGCCACATTAAACGTGATGTTAGCAGCGAGCAGTGTTGCAGTAACACGTTTCTCCATTCATGAACATGGGTCGTCTGTGAAGGCTATTCTGCCTTCTATGTGACGGTGTTACCATATTTTGTCCTCATTTACATATGAGGAGACAGCAGCCAACAGGAGAAGAGGCAGACGCTTCCCCCAGCTGTAGCTTCCTTCAGCTCCTCCCACACCATAGAGCTGTTCCTGACGTAGTGTAAACGAAGCTGGTGGGAGCACCAATTAGTGATTCATCAGAGAACCAGGATTCATCCCAGGAAGAAGCCAATGTGTACGAGATGATCTTTTCTCTAACAATGTTTGATCAACAAAGTTCTGCACCCATTTAGCTAACTGACAAGAATGTATTCATAAGGCACATTTTTGGTTTGGTTGGAATAAGCAGGATGGCACTCTGTTCCTGCCAGAGTACACCAACAACAAGAGGACTCGACTCTCAAAATGTCACTGATGTTTGCCACATGAAATACAAATTTAGTTGTTACAAGGGCAGAAACTTATATAGACTGAGTAGAGGTTTAGTTTTATCGCTGCAGGACTTATAAGAACTGAAGTCAAGTCAGTGCAACCATTCATTTCCAGTCTAGGTGAATTGCGGTTTTCATTGTACCACTGGTCTCACAATTGGGGTTAGTGGGTAGTGTAGTAGTATAGCATGTAACAATGCACCCTTTCCTGTGGGGGGGACTGTGGTTCAGTGCACTGTACGAGTACACCATGCTATAACAGTAGGAGTCCTAATACCACACTTGCCCATCTCTGTAACTTCATTAAATATTAATGTTTAATATTTAAAAAGTTACTCTGGATACGAGTGACTATTGGTGTGTCTTTAGTTGATATGACCTCACTTACATGTGGATTTTGATTGGCTTTCACAGCTAATTGTTGCCATGGTGACTTGGTACAGCATCACACAATCCAAGCGGTGTAGAGCGGTTACCATGGCGTGGCTGCGCAAGTCCCTGCGCTCACGCTGGCTCCCGAGCGCAGCCGGAGGTTTCCTACGACCGCGTGCAGCGGGAGGTTTCCTACGACCGCGTGCAGCCAGCAGCGGGGACAGCGGTTTGAAAAGACGCTTTCACGTGTCTTGGAGGAAGCACGTCCTCACATGAACCCTTCATGGCTGCCAGTTTGACAGGAGAAAGCTAGCTAGCTAATGGGTAGGAATTAGCATAATGACTAAAAGGGGGGGGGGGGGGGTAGGAACATGGAAAAAAGAAAGTAAAGAAAGAAACCAAAACCCAAGAGACGTCAGTAATATGGAGGATTTTAGTGAAGCGGTTTGCGTTCCAGGAAATAATAATTTACACTGGATCACAGGTGTTGGTTTAAAGGGTGGAATATCTGTGTTTGCCTTACCTCACGAAAACTCATGTAACTGACACAGAAAGGAGAATTTGGAGAGAATGCAGTTGGTGTAGGTGATTTCTTTTAGAAGAGGAGATGATATGACCTGCTTGCCTCAAACTGAGTTTTCCAGTGTATATTTCTGACTTGCATTGATTTTTGAAGTGAAATAATTTTCAACTGATTGTTACAATGCCTGAATAACCCTTATACAATCTACTGTGTCCACTTCATTGCTATTTAAATACAAAACATGAAACATTTCTAGAGCATCATAACATAAATTTAATTAAAAACAAATTACAGATAAATTTTATGCCAGGACATAGAAAATCAGATGTCAACGATAGAACGATATATTAAATTTTTTTTTCCATATTTAGGGGAGAAAGGTGACTTTTTTTTCCCTATATGTGCAATTATTATTCACAACTATACACATTCGATTTCAAATTAAACATCAATGAAAGTAATGCACTTTCAAAAAACTGTTAAAGGCAACGTTCAAGAAAAAAAAGCTTCAAATTAAGCCTTTTAATTCTCTTTTAAAAATATAACTGCTGAGTAGTTCTCTTACAATGATATGACATTAAATTAAGATTGCTTCATTTCAAACATAGGCACATAAATTCGTTAATATCTGAGGCTTTGAAAGAGGCTTCAATCTGGCAGCCATCTTGAAAACTGAGTTGAGGCACAGAGTGTGGCTAACTCTCCAAACTTGGATAAGTGTAAACAAAAGCACTGAAGACTAAAGGGTCTACATCCTCCCCGGACGCCAATCACAGTCATCACCTGGGATGGTCTTCAATCACCAAAATAAAAGTATCTCACTAGTCATTTTCATCCCCCACTATCTTCATATACGACCCAAATATATATTCCAACATTCCTGAACACTGAATTCATGAATGTCAGCATGTCAGAAGTGTTTTTTTCAATAGAGGTTCTTTGGCATACTCACTACAATGAACTAAAATCAAAATAGGCATTATGATTAGTATCACACATCTGATTATTAGGGTGCTTCATGGAAATGTGTTTTGTGAGTGGGGTGCGGGTGATCCCAACACCATGCGACTCCCAAAAAAATCTAAATAAAATTTCAGGTTCTACAGTAACTTATCTAATTCTGCAAATAAATGTTTTTCAGCAAGTAGACCTTCTGTGATCATGGATCCAAAATCTACACCCTTTACAAGACCTTCCTCAGGTTGCTGGGGTGTCGATTCAGGACACCTTCCAACACCCAAGAAGAAGAGCACAGTGTGCATCTGTATGCTCAATGATCATTCCACTCGAATGCAAAGCAGCTTTGCACAGCACACCATGCAGACGCACATGTTGCGTTCACCGCACCCCCGGGTGCTCCGCAGGGAACGGGCGCGGGACCAAAGGAGTGTCCCTCTCAGTTTAGGTGATGGCAACAGCCCCGGTGAGGAGCAAAAGAACCCGCTCCAGGCCAGACGGATGGGTAGTGTTGGTTCTGCTCACTAGAGTTTCAGCTGGAGAAATCCTTCCCTCACTGGGTTGCACATGATGGGCTTTATTTTTGGAGCCAAGATAAGTGCAGAGGATTACTTCAAGGTAGAGAGCGTCCATCGTGTTTCGAGGGCACGTCAAGCAGTCGTGTACACGACCCACGTCTGACATCCGCCAAAGTTAATCGAGAAGAACTTGTGCCGCTACTGGTTTACAGTACAGACGGAGTGGACATTTGGACTAAAGAAAGAAAAGGGAAGGGAAAAAAAGGGAAAGCGTTCCTGTGACGGTCGCCTCTGTAAAGGTGAGAAGCGCTCAGCGTGAAGTTGTTGCGGTCCAGGCGGTGCTTTCGCAGCAAGGAGCTTGGCTCTCCATCGCTTCGGTTCCGAGTTCTCGCCCACGCCGCCGGCTGAAGTCTTGGGCCGGCTCTGACGGATGAGGCCGTACGGACCGCTCGTATTTTTAGGCTGCGCGCGTCCACGGAGAGGCGCGGGAGAGGAGTGGAGCGGTAGAGGAGCAGGAGAGGAGTGGGAGAAGAGAGGGAGAGGAGTGGAGCGGTAGAGGAGCAGGAGAGGAGTGGGAGAAGAGAGGGAGAGGAGTGGAGCGGTAGAGGAGCAGGAGAGGAGTGGGAGAAGAGAGGGAGAGGAGTGGAGCGGTAGAGGAGCAGGAGAGGAGTGGGAGAAGAGAGGGAGAGGAGTGGAGCGGTAGAGGAGCAGGAGAGGAGTGGGAGAAGAGAGGGAGAGGAGTGGAGCGGTAGAGGAGCAGGAGAGGAGAGGGAGAGGGAGAAGAGAGGGAGAGGAGTGGAGCGGTAGAGGAGCAGGAGAGGAGTGGGAGAAGGAGAAGAGAGGGAGAGGAGTGGAGCGGTAGAGGAGCAGGAGAGGAGTGGGAGAGGGGGAAGAGGGGGAGAGGAGAGGGAGGTGTGGAAAGGTGACCCGCTTTCACCATGATCGATTGTCTCACCCAAGGTGCGTCTTTTTTCCTCCCCTCCTTTCCTGCAGACGTTGAAAAAGTGGAGAATAAATAAAAGGCGGCGAGCGGCTTTGCGGAGGTACGCGGGCAGATTTGGCACACCGCGCCGACCTGCTTTAAGCTCTGGAGCTGCTTCAAGTAAAAACGGATAAATCAAGAGAGCGTAAGAAAAACATGTCCTCTTTCTTCCCAGTCTTGGCGAGGCATCTGGTTTCGGAAAATCTTTGGGTATCACCCTAGGATTTCGTCCTGTCGCATTTTCGGTAACAGTTTTTGGACGTGCCCCTCTGATTGGTCGGTTCAGAAATGCGATGGCAGGCCATCTCCTCTGAAGGGCACTGGTTGGTGGAAGACTGTACGAGGGGCTCCCCAACTCGGGCATGGCCCGTGTGCTGTACGTAGCGGCGGGAGGACGCGGAGGCAGAGGTGGGCCCTGGCTGTGGCCCTCTCTCACGGGGACAGGTTCAGCAGGCGCGTGGATTTATTTGGGTAATTGATAGCCAGACTGATGGCTGCGATGTTCTTAAGGGCCTGCACAATAAAATATATGAGAGAGAGAAAGAGAGAGGCATAAAAAAGAATGAGTAAGGAGGAAAGGAAAATGATGATGTGATGAGAGAGGGAGTGGGGGAGAGAGAGGGAGGGGGAGAGAAGTGGAATGATTAAGCAAAGTATTGCAGGTAATTCATCAAACTTTTACACACCTGTGGTGCTCAGAACCCAGAAAACACACCCACACAGCAATCACAGTCTCTCTCACACGCGCACACACACAACCCCCTTGCGTCCACTTCATTGCTTTTCAGGGCAGGAATAAACAAACACAAAAAATAGAGTGATGAGAAATGACACATTAGCCTGTGGTAGACAGCGTCTTTTGATTACAAACAGGACACGGTGGATGGGGACAGACAGAGCTCACTGCACCCAACACGCCATGGCCACACACCATCAGCACACGCCTCAGTCCTGACCACATCAGAGCCTCCGTCCTGCTGGCCCACGCAGGCTAATAGGAGCTAATTACTACATGCATTATGGTTAACCACTGCCCACACACACACACAAACACACTTAGCCTGCAAGAACACACAAACATGAACACTGTGCGGGCACACATGCCCACACACAAAATCATGTGTGCACATACACACACACCCAATATAAAATCTGAGCGAGCGCACACACGCTCACACACAAATTTTTATCATCTTTACCATTCATATATTCCAATAACCCAACACAAGCCTCTCTTTTCAGTTTCTCACACACCAAACAGAATCCTTCAAAAGGCTGACTGCTTTCATCTTTCACCGTAGTGCTCAGAAGCTCCCGTGTCTTTCCTCCTGTCTTATGGTGCATCTGTTAGGGCCAAACCCAATGAGTCCTTCATCATTCATGGAACTAAAGTGTATTCCGCATCCAACACCTCCCCAATTCTAGAACACTCGTTTTGGGTGGAAAGTCTCGAAACTGCGTTCCAGTTCCACCAACTTCCCTCCACTTGGCATGAAGGGCGGGGCACGGGTGGGCGTGTGCTGGCCGCGGTGCGGTTGTGAGGAGGTGGGAGGTGCGCTTACCTGGGCGGTGCGCACTACCAGCTGCTCGTTGGTGGTGAGGGCCAGTAGGTACTCCTGCAGAACGCCCTGCTCCTGAAGGAAAGAGGAGAAGACGGCCGTTACTCTCTCGGACAAGCGGTCGGTCGGATCGACCGCTAAACTGCTTACGGGTCTGACCGGATAGCTGCTCCAGAGTAGGGTGGGCGTGAGATTGCCTTCTTAAGCAACACGATGAGGATCGTCTGTTTGGAGGCACCGAGACCATTTCTACGCAGAGGAACCGATGGTCCAGCACACCAAATGTGGAAGTCACTCGCACACGTGTCTAAACAACAACGTCTATGCTAAGGGGGTTTGAGATGGTCTTGGGCTCACCCAAGTACATTTAGACGAAAGAGCATAGTCTCCAGAATTATGGCTATAAATTCTCTTTTCTTGTAGCTACTACACAAGTAGTGATTGTCTGTATTTTTGGCTGCTATATACTTGATATATTTTGTACATTCTATATTCCATGTGGGGCTTACTGGGAGATCATTTTGTTTTGTGTACACTTGTTGCATTCTGAATGACAAAGTTTGTCCAAGTCATTTTTTGTAGCCACTGCGTATCTCAATTGTGGTATAAAAAAAAATGCTATATTAAATAAAAATGAAAATCCTGGTACTGGTTTTTATCATGTAGCATTATGGCTCTGAGTCACCAACACATGCACTATGTACCCATCACCGGTGTAAGTTTTCGGCTATCTGTGACTGTAGTAACTTATGCACGATGGACCACACATGTGGTCATTTTTGGTGTTCCAGCATCAAAAAATTCTTTTGAAGTGGAATTGTAAAAAATTATATTTATAACCAATTGGTGATATTGGGTTTGTGCAGTGTATAATTAAATGCAGTGTTCTCTACTGTATAAATGTTGTACTAACCGTTGATTAGAATGCTTGTACAGAGGGAATGTTTAAATAAAGGTGAAACTATTGAAACGACTGTGTGGCAGCAACAGAATGATCATTTGGTTAATATTATCGCAATATTCGATAGTATTGTGTATTGGCCGTGGGCTAGTTTGCATAATGTTTCACTATACTCACACTAAATTCTAGCTAGGAGAGCATTTTTCTTCCTCATGGTACCTCAGTACAATGAAAAGAAATTTCACATCTATATGGCAAGCAGTCTATTCATAATATAATGTGAGTAATATTACTATTATTCATTATGTAATGAAGTGCAATATTTCTTCAAGTAACAGCTTATTATAATTAACCTCATATAGCTTTATAACAGTTCATAACAGCAAAGTAAAAATATCAGTACTGAAAGAAATACCAGTTTTTCAAGGTAAACTTACTTGGTCAATTACACAAGCAAAATGTGTTGGGATCTTCGGGGCTAACGAGCCTGATCTGAGCTAAAGGCTCTCACTGAATTAGTGATCGACAATAATGCCAATAGTGAACACGGGTGAGCGATAGTGCGAAGGGAGACAGGCCAGCACACAACTCTGGATCAGAACACTGACAGCACACCACCGCAAACGGCCTGGAAGCAATGCCGATCGACACCGAGGTAGCGTCCTGATGGCTGTCCGCGGGCATAAAGCAGCACACCGTATCCAGCTCTGCAGAGCTAATCTCACACTCCAACGAACACTGCTATGGGTTCTGGGGTTTATTGTGTACTTCACAGGACAGGCTGCCCTAGGGTCAGCGCAGGGTCAAAAGGTTGCAGAGGCTCCTGGTACCTCTATGCTGAGAGGAGTATGAAGTGTGTATATTTTATATATTTATTGCTAGTACTGGGTTGGACCCCCTTTTGCCTTCAGAACTGCCTTAATACTTTTTGGCATAACATAGATTCAACAAGGTACTGGAAACATGATAACATCACACAGTTGCTGCAGATTTGTCGGCTGCACATCCATGATGTGAATCTCTCGTTCCACCACATCCCAAAGGTGCTCTATTGGATTGAGATCTGGTGACTGTGGAGGCCATTCGAGTACAGTGTACTCATCATCGTGTTCAAGTAACCAGTCAGATGATTCGCACTTTATGACATGGTTATCCTGCTGGAAGTAACCATCAGAAGATGGGTACACTGTGGTCATAAAGGGATGGACATGGTCAGCAACAATACTCAGGTAGGCTGTGGCATTGACACGATGCTCAATTGGTACTAATGGGCCCAAAGTGTGCCAGGAAAATATCCCCCACACCATCGCACCACCACCACCAGCCTGAACCGTTGATACAAGGCAGGATGTTGTTGACGCCAAATTCTGACTGTACCATACAAATGTTGTAGCAGAAATCGAGACTCATCAGACCAGTCAATGTTTTTCCAATCTTCTATTGTCCAATTTTGGTGAGCCTGTGCGAATTGTACCCTCAAGTTCCTGTTCTTAGCTGACAGTAGTGGCACCCGGTGTGGTCTTCTGCTGCTGTAGCCCATCCTCCTCAAGGTTCGACATGGCCATTCTCAACAAGGCATTTGCGCCCACAGAACTGCCGCTCGCTGGATATTTTCTCTTTTTTGTACCATTCTTTGTAAACCCTAGAGATAGTTGTGCGTGAAAATCCCAGTTTCTGAAATACTCTCATCTGCAGCCCATCTGGCACAAACATACAAGCCACGTACAAAGTCACTTAAATCACCTTTCTCCCCCATTCTGATGCTTAATTTGAACTCCAGCAGATCCTCTTGGCCATGTCAACATGCCAATATGCATTGAGTTGCCGCCATGTGATTGGCTGAGTCGACATTTGCGTTAATGAGCAGTTGGGACAGGTGTACCTAGTAAAGTTGCCGGTGAGTGTATATACACACACACACGAGAGAGACACACCACATGGTCTTATGTATGCAATATGTATGCATAACCTTAGATCAGGCTTCAGTCATATCCAAAACAGTGGTTTACACCTTTCACTTGTACACATGATAATATTCATGTCTTGAAATTTAGATGTAATAATGCAAATTACCCATTTTGCTGTGACACAACACACCCCCACACAGTGAGAGGAGAGAAACCGGGGGTGTGATTTTTGCATGTGTGATTACTATAAGCACCTGCTTTAGGCTACATACGGAGAAAATGTGCTGCTGCCCTCTAATGGCATAGGGCTGTGTGTTCTCTCTCTTTCGCACGCACACACACCGACACACACACACCGACACACACTCCAACAAAAGAACAGTCAATTCCACCCATGTAATTTAATAAATCGGTGTGTGTGTATATGTATGTGTGTGTGTGTGTGTGTGTGTGTGTGTGTGTGTGTGTGTGTGTGTGTGTGTGTGTGTGTGTGTGGGAGCAGGCGGGGTTCTCACCATGGCCTTGGCCTCTGCGATGAAGAACAACTCAGTGAGGGCTCGGTGGAGGGGGAGCAGGACGGTGATGCTGGTGGGGTCCTGACTCAGACCACTCTCCATACTGATGAAGAGACGCCACAGGGGTCGCAGCAGGGTCAGATCACAGCTCCTGACACACACACACACACACACACACACACACACACACACACACATACAAAGAGTTAGGACAAGATCCACCCAGCTTTGACCCTGCGTCGTGCTTTCCTAAGGCATCACTTACAGCCACAGGTGGCCATTTGCATGGCCTGTGTCTTCTGCCTCTGCCATTTGACACCACAGACCATAATATCCTCATCTTAGATCATCATACACAGCTGAGTGTAGAGCATGGAGTCCATAAACCATGGAAACCATGCAAATTGTCTCACTGGCATGTGACCTTGTTGTCATAGCAACAATCAAGAGAGGAAGCATGCGGACAGTGTTTTATGCAAAAGCTGTGTAAATCGGAAACACTAGGGTGCTCTCTCTCGCTCTCTCTCTCTCTCTCACACACACACACGCACATGCCAAGCCACCTACAAATGAGGTAATGAGGTAAGGTGTGTATCTGGCCTGGATCTGGGTCTGTCATTCAGAGCTCACCACTCTAACCCGCTGCCTGGTGACACCACAATGTCATAATGCCCCCTCCCCACACACACACACACACACACACACACACACACACACACACACACACACACACACACACACACACACACACACACACACACACACACACACACACACACACACACACACACACACACTCTGTAAAGGACGTAATCTAAATTCACACAGACAGTGCACGAGTGAGGATTTAGGTTGGTGCCTCAGGTTCTGTTACTAGGCTGTGCTGCACCTGGTGTCCTCAGAGCGCCCGGCCCACCTGACAGAACCAGGCTGAGGGCGGGGCTACCTTGGCCCACCCAGTAGGAGGAGCCTGAGCTAAGAGAGGGAGGACTTAACAATAATCAATTACTGCTCCTACTCCAGTTCAATTAGTGCAGAGTCAGTATGCAGGATCTCATCATTACAGACAGTAGTATAAAACTCAGTAGTATAACAGTCCCATACTGTTGTGTGCATTTTGCCTGTACAGTGCTTCAGCTAAGCTAAGCGTTCTGAAAGTGTAATGAGAGAGCCAAGGGAGGATATGAGAGACTATAAATATTTGAATCTCTCTCAGGAATCAGAGTTGTTTAAATCCGTTTGTTAATTGTAATGTGGATGCCGTCTGCTTTGGCCATACTGTAACTAAATATGGTCATGTAAAGGCTTGAGACAGTGAACTGAGCTACGAGGAGGGAGAGAGAGAGAGAGAGAGAGAGAGAGAGGGAGAGAGGGAGGGAGGGAGAGAGAGAGAGGGAGAGAAAGAGGGAGAGAGAGAGATAGATAGAGAGAGAGAGAGAGAGAGAGGGAGACAGAGAGATAGATAGATAGAGAGAGAGAGAGAGAGAGAGAGAGAGAGAGGGAGACAGAGATAGATAGAGAGAGAGAGAGAGAGGGAGACAGAGATAGAGAGAGAGAGACAGAGAGATAACACACACCACTGAGAAGGACACTGCAGCAGCCGTAGTAGGAGGTGAATCGCCTTCAGCCGTTGGCTCCCCGTCTGCCGGCAAGCCACGCCCACCTGCCACTCCCAGATGTCAGTCAGTGGCAGCGACTGGCCATCAGCTAGCATCTGCTTGAGGATCTCAAAACCTGAGGATATGAAAATGGAGAGAAGACACGTGTTGGTTAAACTCTGGTCCACGGCAGCCATCATGAGCCCCGGCCTGCGACTCTAGGAAGCGCAAACCCGCATGAGAGAGTCCTCGTCACGAACTCTCCTTTTTTAGCCCGGTGGTTCACTTTCCACTGTTTACCTGAAAGGGCGCATAAAGCCTGCGTTGCCAAGTTTACCTTAATCCCACTCAAACTGGAGACAAATGACTTCATGGCCCCGTATAAACAAAGCATTTTTACCACGGTTGGAAAAGCTATTTGATATTCCTGCACAGAGTGATGATTTGAGCCACAGGGCACAGAGGCGTGTTTACTCAACTAACTCAATTAGTTGAGTAATTAAGAGAGGCAGACGCACAGGTGAAGAGAGCACACCTGCTCCTGCACCACCACTGACTACAGTAATCAATCACACACACACACACACACACACACACACACACACACACACACACACACACACACACACACACACACACACACACACACACACACACACGTTGAAGAACGAGTGGAGGCTCAGGTGATTCTGACGTATACAGACAGGAGGATTCGGTTATTTTACTAAATGTGTCCTGAACGAACGCTTAACTCTTCATTTCTAATATACTGAGAGAGACGATTCACACCAGAGTGAGATTCACAAAGAGGGACGGGCAGAAAACACCCGAGTGAAGGAATGACTGACCAGTCTGGAAGCGGCCACGCTGGCCTCCGGTCACAGTGAACCTGTAGCCCCACTCCGTATTGCTCATGTCTGATATGAACCTGTAGTAAAGAGTGTCCCCTACAGGAGAGAAAGAGAATAACAGTTCACATATACACACATGCACTGATCGTACAACAGAGAGATGACACTAGTATACACTGCACTAGTGCCACTAGCTGGCCCCCTAGAGATCTACTCTCCTCCAGATTACAGCTCCAACCTGACTCACAACCTCCTGTCAATCTGGCACATGGGAAGACCACAGAAAGGTGTATGAGGTGCGGTGGGGGATCAAGGTCGGAGCCGAGCTCCACGGGGTGGTTCCGCTCACCCGGGATCTCCACGTCGGCCCACTTCTGTCCGCTGAAGGTGTGCAGGTCCTGCTGGAAGTCTCCACTGCTGGCCAGCTGCAGCTCGTCACAGCCCTCCTCCGTGTGGCAGCGTGAGTCGAACTTCACCGCCAGGTAGAAAGCCCCGGGCACGTGCACCTTGTCCTGCGGGGGGCAGAGGGCAACTTTACTACACATACCCCCCCTGGTCTGAGCACCCCAGCACGAGCTGACGCATCTGGCACGGGCAGCGTTTCTCCGCTACGAGAAGCTTTGATAAGCAACTCTGACAGAGGCCGTATCTAACACCTGTTAAATAGCATATACAAAATTCCAACAAGTTGGAGAAAGCTCCTGGAAACGGCATATTTATAAATATTTAATTTCTCAACAGCTAAAACAAATATGTCCCTATTGAGCAGTGCAGTCAACACTGCTTCCTGCCAGAGTACTGGACTCTGGAAGTACTGGAATGACGCAGTGCTGTCATTACTACGGCAAATTTCGCAATATCAGTATCGCAAAGGCAAATATCACAATAATTACTGAATTATTTATTGCGTACTCCCTTAAGGTTTGTGGGCCAAATCTTTCTTTTCAGTGGAGGCGGTATGGGGCGGGCAGGTGTGTTCTCCTACCTCGAAGTTGGTGTTGTTCTCGTACGGGTGCTTGGATTCGCGGACCTGCACGGCCATGCCGGGCTCCTCCATGAACTGGCACGCCGTCAGGGAGAGACTTCCCAGCATGCTCTGGGTGCAACCTTTCAACACTTTCTGGAGGATCTGCGTGTGGGAGAGTCACCCATGGGATCAAACACATGCACTCATGAGATCAGTTGTTATCTGTAGACTACACTGTAGCTAAATTCTGCTCTATCTTAACCATAAAACCAGCAACAAAGCTGATCTTTTAATCTAATTTTTAAATCTAAAATTACTTTATCACAACTGAAAAACCATGGTTGAGCCAAGCACAGCGTCCACTAAATCCCAAGAGCTGTCAGGTGGGGGCAACATTGACCCAACATCGACCCAACACTGACCCAACATCTCCGAGATACCAGTTTTTGTCCTTTACATCCTTATTACTGCAACCAAACCAACAGGGTTTGAGCCCCCGTCGGATCAGTGGCCCACTGAGACGACTGCCACACCCACCCGCCCGGCCACACCCACCGGCCCCACCCTCACTCACCCTCTCCCACAGCGCCCTCTCCTCCAGCTGCATGAGCATGTCCAGGATGTAGGCCATGTGGGAGGCGCCGCTCAGCTCCAGGTCCTCCTCCCTGATGGCGGCGCCCACGGGCCAGTCGGCCAACAGCAGGGCCAGGACGTGGCGGGCGTACAGGATGCCGATGGCCTCGTTGACCTTGAAGAGGTACTGGCGCACCGCCTTGTTGCTCCGCGCGTCCAACTCCTTGTGCAGGAGGGCGGAGCTCTTGGTGCGTCGCTGCTTGGCGTAGCTCAGCTGCAGGTCGCCCTCCGTCACCGTGATCAGCTTCTCCATCACCACGTTGGTCTCCTCCGTGGCGCGCTCACAGCGGCTTGGCTTCGACTGTCAGGGGTGGAGGAGTGGGTGGGGGTGGGGTGGGGGAGTGGGTGGGGGTGGGGGAGTGGGTGGAGGAGTGGGTGGGGGTGGAGGAGTGGGTGGGGGTGGGGGAGTGGGTGGGGGAGTGGGTTGGGGTGGAGGAGTGGGTGGGGGAGTGGGTGGGGGTGGAGGAGTGGGTGGGGGAGGGGGTGGAGGAGTGGGTGGGGGAGTGGGTGGAGGAGTGGGTGGGGGTGGAGGAGTGGGTGGGGGAGTGGGTTGGGGTGGAGGAGTGGGTGGGGGAGGGGGTGGGGGTGGAGGAGTGGGTGGGGGAGTGGGTGGAGGAGTGGGTGGGGGTGGAGGAGTGGGTTGGGGTGGGGGAGTAGGTGGGGGAGTGGGTGGGGGTGGAGGAGTGGGTGGGGGTGGGGGAGTGGGTGGGGGTGGAGGAGTGGGTGGGGTAGTGGGTGGAGGAGTGGGTGGGGGTGGAGGAGTGGGTGGGGGAGTGGATGAAGAAAAACAGTCTAATCCAGGGAGTTGAGTTCTGGTCCTGAGAACCCACTACCCGGCATAGCCTCACGTCTATAACCCGACTGACGAGATCCAGCTTATGAAGGGCTGGATAATTAGTGGACCTGAGAGTGTGCAGGGCAGTGGGTCACCAGGACTACAGGGACAACAAAGGGATCCTTCCAGCACCAGGGATCCAGTCTCCTGATCCAGGCTTTGGGGACTACACTAATTGGCCTCCAGCCCAGCCCCCGATAGACCTGAATCAGCCGATCTGAATGTTTGGTGTAGCTGTTGTGAGACTGGCCTGAGCTAATGTAATGGACATTGTCGTTCAGGACATATCCCTTACGTTTAGATCTAGAGCTCGGCGTCTCTGAGACGTACCACGCAGGGGACGATGATCATGTCCGTGTCCACGGCTTTGGCGAGCCGCTCCTCGGAGCGAGGCCGTTTGGCCGGCTGCCACTTCTGTGCCAGCGTCCGGATCGCCTCGTCCGTCTTTATCACATCTCCGTCGAATCTGGGGGGAAACGGGATGATCCCGAATTTGACAGGCACTTCGAACACAGGACAGAGACGGGACACGTCAACAGTTGAAGCTCCTCACCGCTTCTGCACCTCCAGGAAGAAGGAGTCGGTCCTCTTCATCTGGAGCTCGTACAGGGCCCTCAGAATGTGCAGAGGGGCATTCAGGGCATCGTGGGTAAGCTGCAAACACACAAGAGGATGGTGAGACACCAGCCACACGGTGGAAACCTTCCATTCCCTTCACACAAAAGTCCTCCAGAACTCCCGCCTTTCCAATCGGACCCGCGGGTCGCGTCACCCTTCCACCGACCTGGAAGCAGGCCTTGGTCTCCTCGTCCAGCCCTTCCAGGGGGTCGGGCTGACCCGGCTCGCCGTCGTCGGTGCCGCAGCAGCTGGAGTGATCCGAGTCGCGCTCGCGCTCGCGCTCCAACTCACGCGCGTGCACAACGCCCCCACCGTCCCCGCCGTCCCCGCCGTCCGCGTCCTCGGCCATGGAGTGGATCTCGCGCTTGGACGAGTACAGCATGACGGACAGGATCTCCAGGTCCCGCAGCAGCCAGGTCTTGCTGAAGCCCGTGCCTTTGCTGCCCTTACGCATCAGGAGCTGCGTGAGTCCCGCGCCGTGAACCGCTGCCTGGGCCCCCTCGCCGCCGTGCTGCTGACCGAGAGAGACCGCCCTCCGCTTGTGTCCCGGCTCACAGGGTCGAGGGGTGTGTGTGTGTGTGTGTGTGTGTGTGTGATGCCGCTCACCTTGAGCGTGTTGTACAGGCCCTTCAGTGCGAGTGACAGTACCCACGTGGCCTCCACGGCGTCCGGCGTGTTGCTGTCCACGCCCGTCTGCAGCAGCTCGCTGATGATGCCGATGAAGCTGTGCAGGTAGCGGCCCGGGTGGGCGGAGCCTGACAGAGGGGGCGGGGCCTCCTCAGCCTGCACCAGCTGGTAGTCCTTCACTGAAGGGAGGAAAGTGATTATATATTCATTAGTATAGTATAATTAGTATAGTACCACCATCAAATCTCAGTCTTAGTGGCTTGAATTGTTTATACATGCAACAACTAAGGCTCACCCGTCCTCCTCTTGCGAGTCTTCACATCTACCACGGCCGCCCGGTTCTTTTCTGTAAAGTGTTTCAGCAGGATCACGTTGTGCTGCTCGTTGGCGTTGTCCACGAACACCGACTGTGTGCCCATGCACAGCACCTGTAGCACAGGACAAACGACAAACGGGACACAAGAGACTATGTCAGCACACAAGCCCCAGTACATGGCTGGACAACCCAATCAGTACCCCATAGCTGGGGATCACATGGTTCTGAATGCTCATTCAAATGAGCTGTACAGCCTGTCTGATATCTGATCCGATATCTCTTCTGATATCTTTGACCTGATACACATTTAGATCAAACTGCTTTGTCCTCTGCTTCTGAATTGATGTCTTCTTAACTGGCCTGGTGTGTCCACCTCTTTAATAAGTGTAATGTTCTACTAGAGTATTTTTAAAGGATTCAAGAATAGAGAAATGTATTCAAACCTCGGGGAAGACCACCAGCACCAGCAACGTGAAGACATTGGTGCGTTTCAGTTGCTGCGGTAACTGCTGAATGCAGTGATCGGTGAAGGCCACAATGACGTCGCACCACTGCGGACACGCGTTCAGGTTCCTCAGTATGTCCGCCACCGAGCACGCCCAGTCCAACCCGATGCGGCTGGAACGGAACACGCACAGGAACGCATCGATTTTGGCCAGAGCGTCCAACTCATGAAGCTACGTTAACCACACAGAATGCTTAAACCAAAATGTTCCCCACAAGCTCTCATTTGACTAGTGAAGGGGATCAGACCCCCGGCACACACACACACACACACACACACACACACACACACACACACACACACACACACACACACACACACACACACACACACACCTGTCCAGGCACACAGCACCGAGGCTGAACAGCAGCTGCGTGGTCTTCCAGCCGTGCAGCTGTGTGGCGCCCCCATCTGGTGGCGGGGGGAGCAGCAGCTCGGCCCGGTGGGCCAGCGCCTGTGTGGCGGCAGCGTCGGCCTGGGCTGGAGGCAGGCGCTGCAGCAGCTGTCCCAGCAGGCCCAGGGTCAGGTGGTAGGCCTCGTTCAGGCAGCCGGCGTTGGACACCACCACGCGGAACAGCAGGGGCAACACCGCGCTCAGGCTGTGCAGGGGCAGCGCACCGTCCTGCTGGGGTGGAAACAGCATGGGTCAAAGGTCAAAGCCAGGGACACCAGTGCACAGACCCAGTGTTAAAAAACGAACCTTTTTTTTATGACGAAAACGAGACGATAACTAAATTAAAATTATACGAAGGGATAAAAACAATGACAAAATTAATGGACATTTTCGTCAACGAATAAAAACGAAACAAAAATATTGGCCAGCGACGACATTCAATCAGATCTGATTTAGCTTTTGAGAAAGGCAGGGATAAGTTAAGAAGAGATCGAACCGTAACTACTTTAGCGGAGGCAGGACAAACCGGGTAACCGTCCAATCAGAACTAACATCTTCACATCGCACAGAACCCAGGAAGACCATACCAGCTAAGATAAGAGGCGATATATGGACACATTTCTCCTTTGACTTTGAGAAAAACAAGACGGTGTGTAAACCATGTGGGACAATGATGTCGGGAAAAATACGACAAATGAAACGACATCTGTGGTTATGGCATTGTTGTTTTTACGGCACCCAGTTTTATATAGAATGCAATATGTATTGTTCATAAACTCCATATGTTTTCAGGTAGAGCGGGACTACTGATCATCAATGTTTTGTTATTGTTATGCTCAATAACTATAAGTTCAGGTCAATCAAGTTAAAGTTTGGAAATTTGTTTTTGTATATATTGCACATACAAACAATAATATTCTGTAACTGGTTAATAAATGTTTCATTTTGTGCAAGTGTATATAATGACTATTACACCCAACTAAATTCTATTGATAATTAGTCTACTAAAACTAGACTAAGACTAAAAACAAATCCAATGACTAAATTATGACTAAAACTAAATGACATTTTAGTCAAAAGGCTAAGACTAAAAGTAAATCAAAAATTGTTGTCAAAATTAACACTGCACAGACCACGTGTTCGGGCGGAGCCGAAAGGCCGTTACCGGTTTGTCCGGAGGCAACATGGCCGCCAGCAGGGCCAGGATCCTCTCCCTGGAGCAGTCCGCAAAGACGTGCTCCTGCAGCGGCACGCCGGCCGGACCCTCCCCCCGCGCTGCGCTCACGCCCACCTTCGAGCTCGGGGAGGCGATGGTGTCTTCGCTGGAGGCTGTCGGGGAGGCGTACAGACCTGTTATTCACATCTACCGCCCTTTAAACCAGCAAGGCAACTGGTGAGGTGTGGCGTGCTGGCAGTTGGTTTTATTTGAAGTCGGTAAATTTCGAATTCCCTCTATATACACCTCTCTAACTCTTGTATATACACACAGTGCACGCACACACACACACACACACACACACACACACACACACACACACACACACACACACTTTGGTGATTTTCAGTGGAATATTAAAGCATCTCACCTTCGGGCCCTGGAGACAGTGTGTCCTCACTAGACATTGATGGCGTCTGGCTCAGGCTGGGAGAGTCCAGCGTATCCTGGGAAACCAGGTGTTTCTGCCCCTCCTTCTCCTCTTTAGCCAGTGGGGTTTTAGGGAGAGAGGGTTCATCCACCATCTTATTCTGAAGGAACAATGACAAACCCATCAAACTGTACTTACGCTGAGAATTGGGACGCGTCACGATGAATTTTCACTCCCAAAGAGCTTGTAGAAGTGTCAAAAGGAAATATGTGTGTATATATTCCTGTATGAGTAAATGTAAAGGTTTTCCGTGAGAACCTCCAGGAACTCACGTTGTCTTTAGGGGGTGTCGGAGAGCAGAGGGCTGTGGTGCTGCCCGGTAGAGAGGAGGTGTCGGTGGTGCTGATCTCCTGACTGGACTCAGGGGTGCTGGGACACATCTCACTCTCAGTGGCAGACTCACTGGTGGACAACAAGGACAAAAGGGCTGAGGCCCGCAGACCTAGAGAGAGAGAGAGAGAGAGAGAGAGAGAGAGAGAGAGAGAGAGAGAGAGAGAGAGAGAGAGACAGACAGACAGAGAGAGAGAGAGAGAGAGAGAGAGAGAGAGAGAGAGAGAGAGAAGCACAGACATGAACAATGACATCAGCTCTCCACTGTCTGCACTGCTCTAACCTCTGACCCAGTGAAGCGTCTCCCTCACCTTTGCCCGTCTGGCCCTTCATCAGGCACTCGGTGATCAGCTCGGAGCAGCGGGCCTGCAGGGCGGCGGCGTTGTGCAGGGCGGCAGCGTCCAGTGCTTCCCCCTCCAGCTCACGCTCGGTGCCCAGCTCGGAGGAGAAGAGGGCCAGGGCGGCGAAGAGCAGCCAGGCGTAGTTGTGCACGTAGGGCTGGACCAGGCGGGTGGCGGTCGCTGATGCGTATGGTCACCATGGGGTAGACGGTGATGCGGTGCGTGGGCAGGTGACTGTCAGGGGAGAGATAGAGAGAGATAGATAGAGAGAGATAGATAGAGAGAGAGATAGAGAGAGAAAAATGGGATCATCAGTGCCAAACCCCCCCGAGGCAGGTGTGTGGAGTGGCGGGTGTGTGGGGTGGCGGGTGTGTGGGGTGGCGGGTGTGTCGGGCGGAGCGCCCCCACCTGTCCGGGTACTTCTTGGCGTGGTAGCAGCCGAAGCACAGGTCGAAGTCTTCGCAGACGTTGCAGTTGATCCGGCTGCCCACGATGAGGCCCTGGCAGTGGTCACACGCGTACTCCATGTTCACCATCTCGTGGTCGTCCTCGTGGCCCTCCGGCTTGGCGCCGCCTGCCCAGAACAGCGGGACGGTGAGACGACGGGACGCCGAGGAGGAAACGGGAAGACGGCCCAGGCCATAAACCCACAGCGCGTGAAGACACACTAAGGTGCATGTGAACATGTGCTGGATGCATGAAGGAGCACCCTAGGGTCCACCTGCTCAACATCTAAACCCACTCAAGCATGCCACGACTTCCTGTTAGAAACTTCCATTTGCAAATATTTGCATTCGGTTTGGTGCAAGATCAAGAAACACCCTGAACCGCCCAGTGACAAATGTTGTTTGTTTTATGTAAACAGTCTGACGGAGTGTATGAAGCGGGCGGGGCATGAAGTGGGCAGGGCCTGTGGCTCACTGAGGAAGCAGGTCTTGCACAGGTCCATGTCGGTGCACTGCAGACAGCGGTATCGGTGTCCCGGGGCGATGCGCTCGCAGCCGTCGCAGGAGATCTCCACGTTGAGCAAGTCGCAGTAGCGCGCGATGAACATGTGCATCTGCAGAGAGACACGGGGGTCAAAAGGTCAGGCGCACCGGCAACATCAATTAGAAAGAGACATAATGGAAGTGTCCCTCAACAACAGAGCTCTACCGCACTGGTATCTGTTCAGCTGATGCCGACCGACTGTCTCTCCGGTCAGAGAGAGACCGTTGAACGAGGCCAGAATAGAGTCCTGCACCGGGTCGGGTACCCGCGGGTACCCACGGGTATGGGCAAATAGATGCTGAAACGGGTGGGTTTTACACATACCGAAATTTTACGGGTGGGTATGCGGGCGGGTAAGTTAAATAAGTGGTCATTTTTAGTAGGCTTTTATTTGCTACGTAAGGAACATAGTGTTACATTTTGCCTGATTAGTGCCTCCCGATGGTGGTGGCGAAGCTCAGGGGAGCTTACTTATACCGTAGCTCCGTTGGCCAGAGCGGGCTGAACTTTACTCTTCACCCGTTCTGGGGTAATACCCAAACTTCGGTTCTTTTCCAGCGGAAACATGAGCAGAGGCTGGTTATAACGCAGTACCGGGCATTTATTGTAGCTTGCTTGGTGGTTACAAAGCAAATGGGTGGCCGTGCTAGAACAAGGAAAAATGACGAGAGAGAACTTGGCGTTTAGGATTTGTGATCCAAGAGCGCAGAACGCAGCTCAAACCTGGGACTGTGGACGATATACTGTTCCTGCGCAGTAACCTAGGATAGATTTGTGAACCTATGCGAATTTATTTAGTTGTTATACTGGCATTTGTTCCCTCTCGTTTTGCAGTTGCTAATTTTAGATAGGAATAGCCATACTGTTCCTGCACAGCAACCTTATATTTTATTTTGTGTTGTACTGGCGTTTTTTCAGAGGCGCTTTCAATTTGTGTGATTTTTCACGGGCACGGGTGGGTAACGGGTAGAATATTAACGGGTCCGGGCGGGTACGGATTTAACTTTGAAATAGCCACGGGTTCGCGGGCGGGTGGGTGCTGTACTCTGCGGATATGGGTGGGTACGGGTCTCAAAAATCGGACCCGTGCAGGACTCTAGGCCAGAACAAGAGAACGTTGAACGAGGCCAGAAAAAGCCCTTGTGCAGGGAAGGATCTTGTCAGGGAGGGTTACATAAAGCTAAAATGGCAAGTGTGCAGTCAAGGTTGAATTCACTTTAAACATTTACTAAAGGCTTACGGTGGCTTACGGTGGCTCGGGCTGCAGAATGAGAACATCACGGCCCTTTCTGCATGTTTACCGACCCAAAGCCCATTTGAACAGAGGCAGCTGGGACGAGTGTGAAGGACGCGTCCCCAACAGGACGCCCCGGAAGAGAGCGGAACCGCTGAAGCATTTCGGTCAAAACGCCGTGCAGCGTAACGGACGCAGGGGCTGATGGGTAAGGGGGAGGGAGGCGTGGCTACCTTCCTGCGCTCCTCGGGCGAGGCCTGCGCGATCTTGTCGAACCACTTCTCGAACATGCCGTCCATGCACTCGTCCATCCACTCGCTGTTCCTCTCGTAGTCGGCGATCTCGTCCTCCTCCGTCCACTGGCTGAAAGCCAGACAAGAGGACAAACCAATAGGCAACAAAAATACTGTAGTGTCAGATTAAAATATCATCAGGATTGTCCGATGACTGTTAGTCCTGTAAGACGTAAGGCTCGGTGGTTCAGTGCGTTTAAAATGGCTTTCACACTAAACAGATACGAAGGATTCAAGCGAACAGCCAAGTTATTTCTAGACTAAAAATAAAGCCAGATCGAAACATCATGGCTGCAGTAGCACTGCGGGTTCCACCAGAGGCCGCCACACGCTCCCCCACGTACCTGATGGCGATGTCGTGCACGCTGATGTTCTCCTGGGACGTGGTGAGCAGCAGGTCGGGCAGGCGGATGGTGACGAACAGGGGCAGGTCCCGTGCCTCCCAGCTCATGGAGAGCAGGTGGAGCAGACACGTCTGCACACACGACAGCGCAGGCAGCAGGACCCTGGGGAGACCCGGACGGAAGACACAGAGAAAAAATGTTGAGCAACAAGAAAGAACAATAACAACAACAACAACAATAACAGCAAACCCAACTTGTGCTGCCACTATTGCAATATAAAGCACATAAAAAGAACAATATCCACGGGGTTAATCTCAGTGTGTGCTTGACTGCGTCCTGTAAACCACCTGACGCTTTCAAGTCGGTTGCTATGGGAACTTACTTGTCATCGAGGGCACTGAAGCCTCGCACTGCCTCCACCAACATGAGAATCAGCTGATGATAGGAACGCCTGGTCTGCTCTTTAAGCTCCGGCCCACAGCCTGACAACTGGGAGAAATAACTGTGAGAGAGGAGAGATAAAAGAGAGACAGAGAGAGAGAGAAACAGACAGAGAGAGAGAGCGAGAGAGAGGCAGAGAGAGATAACTTATTATAAATAAACCAATTTTCTCCAGTGATGCCATTACTGGGAGTGATCCTCATAAGCACCCATGACAGTAACACTGGCGCAGAGCGGCGGTCGTACTTGGTGAAATCCTTCTGGCAGGCCAGCAGCTCCTGGAGGAACAGGACACAGGGGGCCTGGAAGAGGTGTGGGCTCCCCAGGGCCACCAAACACTGCTGCACCATCTCCAGAACCTCACACACACTGGTGGCCTGGGCCTTCTTTAAGGCCAGAGTCTGGAGAACACTGCACACACACACACACACACACACACGCACACACACACACACACACACACACACACGAAGGGATTGAGAGTCATGCCACGCGACATAATATCTAGATCAATCACGGACGTCAATCGCGCAGATCTAAATCAGCCACTGATGTGAGAAGCACGTGCAGGCGTTTCTCATGCCAGCGTCCCCCTCACCTGGTCTCACTGATGCCCATGTCCTTCATGAAGCAGAAGATGTGTTTGAGGAGGGGGTGTCTCTCCTTGATGGGCGGGACCACGCGGCTCTCCTCCACCGAGCGGTGCGACAGCAGCCGGAGGCGGCCGCGGGCGAAGGGGGCTCGGCGGGAGGAGGTCTGCGGGGACAGGGGCTCCCCCGGCTGGGAGTGGAGGCTCTCGCTGGAGCCCCTGAGGCCCTGGGCCCCGGCGGAGGAGCCGGGGTCGGAGGCACACGAGTCCTGGGTCTGCACCCGAAGAGGGTGGGCATCGGCCGGGGAGGAGGAGGCCGCCGTCTCGGGCACGGCGGAGCTGTGGGAGGTGGTGGGGGAGGGGCAGGCACGGAAGTCACTTTCAGATATGGAGATGGAGCGGAGGAGGGGGACGGCGCTCTCCGCTGGCTTTGGGCTGGGGGTCGGAGGAGAGGCAGCGGGGGTGAAGCGGAATAGGAGCAAGCTCTTACTGATGCAGATCTCAGCTGGGGAGAGGGGGAGAGAGAGAGAGAGAGAGAGAGAGAGAGAGAGAGAGAGAGAGAGAGAGAGAGAGAGAGAGAGAGAGAGAGAGAGAGAGAGAGAGAGAGAGAGAGAGAGAGAGAGAGAGAGAGAGAGAGAGAGGGAGAGAGAGAGGGGGGTAATATCAGTGATAGATAATGGCCATAAATGAACTTTTATGTAACATTTTTATTACTATTATTTTGTTTAGATTAATAAACTCACCCAAAGATTCCATGGTGACTTCACTCAAACAAGCCCCCTTCTCATCTGCCATATTCATTTGGCCCACCAGGGAGCGCTGTTTCATCTCCAACTACAACACAATCAACATGGCATATTCCAAAGTGGAACTAATACCACCATGAACCGATCAACAACAAGGGTCCCTCATACCATCCATGTCCTGATGCCGTCGGCGAGCGTGTACACCTGCACGAGGTCCTCGCTCACACACGTCTGTCCGCACTGACTCACTGGGGACACAAGAGGACAGCGCGGCTCAGCGTAGCAACAGGAGAACGGGGCCACACCCCGATATGTGGGGTGGGGTTTTAAATATGCGGCGTGGAGCAGTGGCACTCGGACGCTCCTACGTCAACACCCAACAGCCCGGTGCCTGGGAGCCTCGTTAACAGCTTCAGACATGCGGAGCAAAAACACTGGAACTTCAGGTGATGATGTTATTATTTACCAAAGTTCTTCAGGTGATGATGTTGTTATTTACCAAAGTTCTTCAGAGAAGCGTGAAGTGCCGGCGTGTGGTACACCATGGCAGCCCAGATTGCGTTCGAGGCTTGCTCGACCTTTGACCCCGCTGCAATCTCGTTCCGGACCGGATGTTTCTTGCACGCCAGCATGAGGTTGCGCATAAGCTCCGCCCTGCTGTCAGTGGAATCATGGGACGGATCCCAGCGTGCAAACGCAAGCAGGAACTCCACCAACTCGTCACTAGAGGGCGCTGATGGTTTTACCTGGAGGGAGTGATTTTGTGCAGCCAACAATTACAGACTAAAGTGCTTTATTTAAAGAGGACACAGAGCATAAATAAAGAAACGAATTGTTACAAAATAACAAGCGCATACACCCCCCCCCCACACCCACACACCCCCACCCACACCCCCACCCACACCCCCACCCACACCCACACACACACCCACACACCCACACACACCCACACACACACCCACACACCCACACACACCCACACACACCCACACACACCCACACACCCACACACACCCACACACCCACACACCCACACACCCACACACCCACACACACCCACACACACCCACACACACCCACACACACCCACACACACCCACACACACCCACACACACCCACACACACCCACACACACCCACACACACCCACACACACCCACATGGTACAAACCTGCTGTGTGTCCCCGTTCGAGGGCTGGGCCTCTCGGGAACAGGCCGGTCTGCTCAGGCCGTGTCTGAACACAGGTCTCCACAGAGGAGAGGTGAGGACGTGGGTCGTCATGGCAGCAGGCAGCTCCTTCCCCGCCCGAGCGTCCGGGCAACCTGCACACAGCGAATGGAGATCGGGAGTCATCATCCGCTTCCAGCCAGCGTGACAGCCAACGGCGCCACCTGCAGGTGGACTGACCCGGCGCGGACTTCAAGGCCATGGCGCGGGACGCCAGGCGGCCCATGAGGCGGGAGACGAGCAGCTGCAGGTCGGAGGTCCAGGACACGGCCACGTCGGGCAGGCCGAACGCCGTCACCGTGAACTTGTAGCCCCACTCCGTGTTGCTGCTGTCCGAGTGGAAGAGGAAGTGCAGCTGGTGGCCGGCCTTGAAGGTCACCTTCTGGAGGACAGAGGGGACATCGTCACACGTGACATCATCACACGTGAAACGCTGCAGCAGGTCGCAGCTCTGCCCCTTAGATGCTCTTCAACTGTAAAGCTTGTTGGGGGAATTTGAGGAGACTTTGGTGTCCGGGTGGTCGTCCCCACAGGACCATGATGTCTCACCTTTGGCCACTTCTCAGTGCCGACCTTCATGTCGTAGCGCACTTTGCCTCCTCTGGAATCCGTAAACTCCAAATAGTCGTATCTGCCATTTCAGGAAAACACACAACAGTTAGCCAACAGTACTCTGGAAACCCGGGACATCGACACGGGCCCGACGGAGAGTTCTACGGGAGGAACTGAGGGCGACCCGAGTGTCTCAGCACCTCTTCTCTGTCTCGCAGCGCTCGTCGAACTCCACCTCAAAGTAGGTAGCACCGGGGCAGAGGAAGATGGTGTTCTCGTGCTTGCTGTCCTCGTAGTCGTGCGGCGACTCCATGGTCCACGTCCTCAGTACCACAGGCTGCTGGGGGTGCTGGCAGGACTCCTCCACCTGCAGGGACACCGCCCGTTAGCCCAAACGTAGCGGCTGGGCACCTGCGCTTCCCTCTCACAAACAGACGGACGGAAGAACCCAAACACCCCCCACCCCCCCGGCGCTGACCTTGGGGGCGTCCTCCGTCCCGCCGGACAGCTCCTTCAGCAGCTGCAGCAGGGTGAAGAAGCTAGCGAGCAGCGAGCAGTGGGGGATGTCCAGGGCACACAGCTCCAGCAGGAAGATGACCTACAGCGCACACACCACACACACGCGCCACACACACGCGCCACACACACGCGCCACACCTTATTCTCAAGTCATGTCGGTAGTATAATAGTACTTTACAACATCGCACAACGCAAAGGTAGAATTGACCAATGAGGGAAGATGGGCGGGGTCAGTACCAGCTGTCTCGTTGCCGTGGCGAGGATTGAGCTGCCGAGGTTGGCGGCGATGGCGGTCCCGGAGTGTCTCTCCAGCAGGGCCAGCAGAGCGGCCCGCGTGCCCGCCAGGAAACGCTCCACGTCTGGCCGGGAACAAACACAAGAGCAGAGCTCAGACAACAACAAACAACAAACAAACAACAAACAGACCGTGCACCACGCGGGTCGGTGCTCACAGCGGACGAGGATGCCCCGGGCCAGCTCGGTGGCCGTGGACGCTGAACCCTTCAGCTGCAGGAAGCACCAGGAGAGCAGGCTGCCCTGCAGAGCCCAGAACAGGGAGAGCAGAACCTTCCGACTGGGCCCACCGCTGGAGTCGACCATCATTACCTCACACTGACACACACACACGTATATCACACACACACGCACACACACACAATATCACAAACACACACAACACAATTATTGGCATTCAAACAAATAACCATTTAGTAAAGTAGTCTAGAGAAGAAGACACAGCTTAACACAGCTTTATACAACAAGTTGAGGGGGAAAAAAACCTCAACTGGGTCATTTAAACAGCAACTAAATACCTGATCTGGACTGACCAATCAGTGAGCTTGTCTACAATGACCTCTCAGTCCTCTCTGCCTGTCCGTTAGTTTGTGCATGTGTAGGCTATACACTAGGTTAGCGGGACTCTGGAGGGAGGGGTCTAGTGGGAGGTCTGTCTGAATGGCGGGGGACTACATGGCAGGAACTACGGGGTCGGAGCCCTTCAGTGGCCGTCTGGCAAGAATGGGAACACCAAACTGCTGCTTTAATGTCAACAAGAAAACGCCGACAGCTGAGGCCTCCGGTGCAGGCTACAGGCATGAATGACAAATGGCAAATTAAGTGCCGTCTCCTTGTGTGTGTGTGTGTGTGTGTGTGTGTGTGAGGGATACTACCTCTCGAGTGGCCACCACGAGCAGTGTGTCCATGACGGTGAGGATGGGGGAGATGTCAAAGTCCGCAGGCGCCCCTTTGGGAGGCAAAAGCAGCAGCCCACTGGGGTCCTGATCACTGCACACACGCACACACACACACACACACAGCCATGAGAGGGTGTGTGCATGTGTGTATGTGCACGTGTGTGTGTGCGCGCACACGTGTGCTTTACCTGAAATAACTGCAGAGCGACTCAAACGTTAGCTTCACTGACTCTGACTGATCCTCCTCTGTTATGTTCTTCTGTCATAGGAGAGAAACAGGACATAAAACACACACACACACCAACACCAACACACACACACACCAACACACACACCAAAGCATCTGCACTGATTCCCGTATCACCAGTGTTCTAGTATCACCAGTGATCAGGTCATGTTGGATGAGTAGATACCACAGCACTTCTGTGAGCTGCTCTGGATAACAGCATTGGCTAAATTCCAAAAATGTAATGCAAAATGTAATTTAAAAAGTCATGCAGGTCATCCGACTCCTCCTCCCTCACACCCACCATCATGTCGAAGAGTTTGTCTCGCCGGCTCTGTTTGTCTGGGTAGAAAATGGCGGCCCCGCTGAGGATGGCTCTGACCGCCTCTGCCCTGAGGGCCTTCTCCACCGCACGCTCTCCTTCAGGCCCGTCTATCACTGCAAGGCAAGGCCAGACACGTCAACGTCTGGAGTGAGGTGGAGCTGGGGTTGGTGTTGGGGTCAGGGGGCCTACGGGGCAGTGTGGCTGTCCGCACCCTGACACAGGTGGTTGTAGAGTTGCCCCACGGCCTCGGCCGGGCCCGCGTCTCTGCTCGAGGCTGCTCCCACAGACGTCGAGGGCAACGGTGAACACTCAGAGATCTCCAGAGGGTCCCGGAACTCCGGCAAGGTGGGAAGAGCCGGGAAGCAGTTCTGAAGGAGCCGCAGGAGAAGAACCCTGGCCTTCAGCGCCTCCTCCCCATCTCTACACACACACACACAAACACACAATTAGAAGCCATCCAAGGATATTTCATATGCTGAGCACTTAGCTTTTATACAAGCACTAAACGTAATAGTCATCAGACCACACACATTATTAAATGAGGTAAAAATAGAAAGAAGGGAATGAGAGGTGTGTGTACAGTATACAGTGTGTACTCACATAGACCTGAGTTTGTTATAGAAGTCCCAGAAGAGAACCAGGTTCAGCCCACTGAAGTCCAGCAGAGCCTTCTGCTTGTGCAGTGACAGGTCCTACAACAACAGAGCCAGGTCCATTAACACACACACACACACACACACAACGCTCCCTGTCATAAACAACACGTGTGTTACCATGTCTCGCGTGAGCTGCTGGATGAAGTCCAGGGTCTTCCTGATGAGGGCCAGTGCTGTGGCGGGGGCCAGGACTGGGGCCGGGCCCTGCTGGGGCCCCTGCTGCTCGCCGAGATCCTCGGCTGCCTGCAGACGCTCGGCCCCTGGGCACAGGTAGCCACTGAGGCCCAGCTGCTGAACGCCCAGCCGCTCTGCAGTCTCCTGACGTGTGCACATGAACTTCACCATCAGGAACTGCACACACACAGAAGAGATGGTCACCATAGGACACGGAGAGAGAGAGAGAGAGAGAGAGAGAGAGAGAGAGAGAGAGAGAGAGAGAGAGTGTTATATCCTACATTAGAAACTCGGCAGTGCTGCAGTTTGATCTCCACATCATTCCAGTCGTCCTCTAGCTCAAACCAGCCCACCGGCTCATCTTCCTTCAGCTCTGGAGCTCCACTACTGCTGCACTGCCTGTGTGTGTGTGTGTGTGTGTGTGTGTGTGTGTGTGGTGTGTGAATGTGTAAGGAAGTGAATTAAAGCAAAAACAGTTATTATATCAAAAGGTTATTTGATAATCTTATACTCTATACTGCAGGACTAAATTGTCAGTCAGACACATCCACAGTCTAGAAAACACTTACAGACAAACAAAACACACACACACACTCAGCAAAGACTGTCCACTAGACTACCACTAATAACCACAATGGCAGTAAAGACACAGATCAACTGAATAATGTGAAGAAATCTAAAAAGAAGG
Source organism: Brachyhypopomus gauderio (assembly GCF_052324685.1). NCBI lineage: Eukaryota > Metazoa > Chordata > Actinopteri > Gymnotiformes > Hypopomidae > Brachyhypopomus > Brachyhypopomus gauderio. Next base: position 12,430,922 of record NC_135217.1, read on the forward strand.
AGACAGAGTGCTTTGACCTACTTGTTTTGGACAAACTCTTTGTAGTCCTTAAATGACCAGGAGTCGTATTTCCTGAACCTCTTAAAGTGTCTGTCCGCATCGAACGCCTCGGGGTCGTTATATGTGAACACCAGGCCACATTTGGCACCTATGGCTCCCTTACGCACCTGCGTAGAAAGGAACAAACGTTTGAAAAGGCCACACACACACACACACACACACACACACACACACACACACACACACACACACACACACACACACGTTCGTTTCCAGGTGGCGTGGGCAAAGGTGTGGCGGTATGCATTCATCACGCAGCTCGAGTGTTCGTGACCTGTGTGAGTGTGGTCCCTGTGGTCCCACAGGCCCCCGGCAAAAAGATTCGGTCACTGAAAACCGCGAATCAGGAAAAATAAATATACCAAACGGTACGCAAACAGTGTGGCGACCCGCCAAGGCCTTGGGGCGAATAAGGTGATCCGCTGGACTGTACCACTATGGTCTATCAAGGAGCTCACTGTGGAGCCCTGGGGGTGTGGGAGAGCCCCCCCGCCCAGTTTAATAGTGGTACCAGCCCGACCCGAGGGAGATGTTCCGCACGTCCGCCCTCTGCACCAGTGTGATCTCGTCTGCAGGATGGTAAATTCTGGGTTGTCATTGAGAGCGTGAATAGTCCACACTTGCAAAAAGTGATTAGCTGTTGGTAGTGATGAGCTGTTGGTAGTGAGGCGTGGTGTGGAGCAGGGAAGGCTGGGTGTCCCTCCTCATCCTGGACCCCCCTCACAGCTTCTTCCCCTTGTTCTACACGTTTTGTTGTCCTGGCAACTGTCGCCTTGGCGTGCTAATCAGGGGCCTGGAGCTGGAGTCTGTTAGATGACTTCTGTAACGCTTGTGACATCATGTGACATCACACTCGAGGTGGTGCTACTGCACTGATCATCATCATGGTTGTTATTGTCCGAGTCATTACAGAGCACAATACTGCAAACGTATTGCACAGGCTGGTAAAAAGAAACAACCTGCCGTGACCTTCATGGTGAACATCTCTGTCTAGGGGTCAGTTCTGCGTGGTGAACATCTCTGTCTATGGGTCAGTTCTGCGTGGTGAACATCTCTGTCTAGGGGTCAGTTCTGCATGGTGAACATCTCTGTCTAGGGGTCAGTTCTGTTTGGTGAACATTAGGGATGCACCGAAATGAAAATTCTTAGCCGAAACCGAAAACCGAAAATTAGGAAACCAAGGCCGAAAGCCGAAAACCGAAACACCGAAATACATTATGCCAATTATTAGTAACATTGGATTTATGGCTAACCTCACTAAAATCAAGGCATTGCTATTCAAAGAATAAATCAACTACAAAATTTGATTTGAAAATATTTATTTAGCACTGACATTACAGTAATGCATATTATAAAGTAAAATTAGTGGTGGGCCGTTAACAGCGATACCGCTGACAACGGCCGACCACTAATTAAATTAAACTCGCTTGCAGACCGTTTTTATCTGAGAGGATAAATATATGTATTTTATACGAGTTAAATTTAATTATAACTGACTGGCCTGAAAGATAAATATAAATTCTCTCATAAAAACGTGACGTGAGTTGCAACAACATTAAACAGCTCAGGTAAACACACTTCTGAGAAATGTCGTCTGCTCGGCAAAACATAACGGGGCTCAATGTGCTCTATTAGCCTACGAATTCCCTACGACAGAGAACGGCTGATCGTCTAAGGCAACGAGTTCCATAATTTTTGGTGTAATGTCCTTTTGCCTTGGCGCCATCACTGGAAATTTTTTTTGCTAGCTTTATCCAAATAAGCGCGTGCAGGTGGCGATTTTTGCTTGCGTCATCACAGCACATTGTTTCGGCCGTGTTGTTTCGGTGATGAAAGTATTTCGGCCGAAAACCGAAAATGCAAATTTAAGTGGCCGATTTAATTTTAATTTTCGGTGGCCGAATTTTCGGTGCATCCCTAGTGAACATCTCTGTCTAGGGGTCAGTTCTGCATGGTGAACATCTCTGTCATCTCGAGCACAAACTTACTTTGACTCTGAGCTGTGTGACCTGGAAGCAGGTCTGGTCAACGGTGGACAGGATCACGCTGGCCCTCCTCTTACTGCTCTCGGTCAGGAACCCTGCACGAAGACAGAGGGAATGAGTGGAGCAGTGATGGATCAGACTGCATGTGGAGCAGTGATGGATCAGACTGCATGTGGAGCAGTGATGGATCAGACTGCATGTGGAGCAGTGATGGATCAGACTGCATGTGGAGCAGTGATGGATCAGACTGCATGTGGAGCAGTGATGGATCAGACTGCATGTGGAGCAGTGATAGATCAGACAGACAGAATTAATAATAGTTGGGTCTAGGGCAGCGAGAGACAAGATACATAATGTAGCATTGAATCTACATTCTTTTACTATAACCCCCAGCGCAGAGGTAAAGAACTTGGGCGTCACAATAGACCCAGATCTCTTGTTCGATACACATATTAATAATACAACTAGGGTAGCGTTCTTTCACTTGCGCAACATTGCAAAAATTAGAAACATATTAAATATTAGTGATGCAGAAAAACTAATCCATGCATTCATATGCTCTCGTTTAGATTATTGCAACAGTCTCCTAGCTGGATGTTCTGGTAAATCGATAAACAAACTCCAGCTGGTTCAGAACGCAGCAGCACGAGTTTTAACAAAAACTAAAAAGTTTGATCACATTAGTCCCGTACTATCGTCGTTACACTGGCTGCCAATTAGATTCCGTATTGACTATAAAATACTTTTATTAACATATAAAACGCTGCATGGCTTAGCTCCAGACTATCTTAGTGAACTTATTGAACAATATAACCCAGCGCGTTCACTTCGCTCGCAGGACGCAGGGTTATTAACTGTTCCTAGGATCAAAAAGATCACAGCAGGTGGAAGAGCCTTTTCTTTTAAAGCTCCACAATTGTGGAATAATCTTCCTGCCTCTATTCGGGACTCAGACACAGTCTCAATGTTTAAAACTCGACTAAAGACTCATCTGTTTAGTTTGGCCTTTGATTAATCTGTTACATATTTACTACATCTCGTATCTTTTCTCCGAGGTTCACCTGGAGAGTAACATTGCAGTCAGAGCCTACAATACCAGCATTGCTGCTCTGACACGGAATGAAAGCCTGGCGTTCATCAACAGACATTTACAGTGACAATATCAAAACCCAGAACTTTCATTTTTACCTTTACTTAGTCTGATTGTGTGATTTGTGTGTGACTTGTGTATTTGTCTGTATTTTGTGTAAGTTGTGTGTTAACGGGCCGCCCAATGGAGGATGGGTTCCCTTTTGAGTCTTGGTTCTCCCGAGGTTTCTTCCTATTCCCCACCATCATAGGGAGTTTTTCCTCGCCACTGTCGCCTTTGGCTTGCTCATTAGGGTTCTGGACCCATAGTATTGTTAACCTTGTAAACCCTGTAAAGCGCTTTGTGACAACATGTGTTGTGAAAAGCGCTATACAAATAAACTTTGATTGATTGATCAGACAGTATGTGGAGCAGTGATGGATCAGACTGCATGTGAAGCAGTGATGGATCAGACAGCATGTGGAGCAGTGATGGATCAGACAGCATGTGGAGCAGTGATGGATCAGACAGCATGTGGAGCAGTGATGGATCAGACAGCATGTGGAGCAGTGATGGATCAGACAGCATGTGGAGCAGTGATGGATCAGACAGCATGTGGAGCAGTGATAGATCAGACAGCATGTGGAGCAGTGATGGATCAGACAGTATGTGGATCAGTGATGGATCAGACAGTATGTGGAGCAGTGATGGATCAGACTGTATGTGGAGCAGTGATGGATCAGACGGTATGTGGAGCAGTGATGAATCAGATGGTATTTTGAGCAGTGATGGATCAGACAGCATGTGGATCAGTGATGGATCAGACAGCATGTGGATCAGTGATGGATCAGACTGTATGTGGATCAGTGATGGATCAGACTGTATGTGGATCAGTGATGGATCAGACTGTATGTGGAGCAGTGATGGATCAGACGGTATTTTGAGCAGTGATGGATCAGACAGTACGTGGAGCAGCGATGTTAGCAGGAGTGTAAGTACCATCTCCAGTGGTGGGATCCGTCAGCATGTTCTCAGGGCCACACTTGTCATCGCGACTCTTCACATCACACGCCTGCAGGTGCAGCTGCAGAGGTTTACCTACACGACCCAAACATCAGACATCATGGGATTACCTACACGACCCAAACATCAGACATCATGGGATTACCTACACGACCCAAACATCAGACATCATGGGATTACCTACACCACCCAAACATCAGACATCATGGGATTACCTACACCACCCAAACATCAGACATCATGGGATTACCTACACGACCCAAACATCAGACATCATGGGATTACCTACACGACCCAAACATCAGACATCATGGGATTACCTACACGACCCAAACATCAGACATCATGGGATTACCTACACGACCCAAACATCAGACATCATGGGATTACCTACACGACCCAAACATCAGACATCATGGGATTACCTACACCACCCAAACATCAGACATCATGGGATTACCTACACCACCCAAACATCAGACATCATGGGATTACCTACACCATCCAAACATCAGACACCCAACCTCTGTGAGTACAGTATTACTTATACCACCCAAGCATCAACAGTATAGTGTCACCTACACCACCCAAACATCAGACAGCACAGGATTACATGAGATTCAGGTCCCATGGGTCCACCCAGGCCACCCCAGCCAGCACTTAAGTCCTAAAGCAGGTAAGTGGACCAAAGAGCAGCTTCTTGGTACAGTAGCCAGACTACCCATTAAGGCATCCTGTCTCCGACATACCATACTCCCATCATCATCATCATCATCATCATCAAAACCATCACCATCAGCTGGTCACCAGTGATATAAAACAGCGCGGGCCGTACTGGCCTCAGTGGGGAGGTGTGCATTACCGTTGCGGTAGAGAAGACGGAGGCGTACGGAGGCCATGGAGGCCAGCAGGGAGGAGGCCTGGTACTCCGAGCCCACACGCTCACACATGCCCGCCAGGGAGAGCAGGACCTTGGCCACACTGCCCCGAGCCAGGGCAAACGCCAGGAGGGTCAGCTCAGCATCCGGAGTGTCACAGCAGCTGCAGAGCAAGAGCAGGGAGTAGGGAGTAGGGAGTTAGGGAGTTAGGGAAGGGAACAAGGGAGCATCAATGGAGTGGAAGAATGAGAAAACAATAGTCTACAGCAGCGCATAATTACATGCTAATCGCTGCTTCCTGTGATTACGCCATCACAGCAAACATAAACAGCCGTTGTGCAGCCCATAAACAAAAACACCAAAGCGGTCCTCATCTGGAATCATCCGGAACGTGCTCTTACTCTGCGATTCGGAGCAGGAATGCGTCCACCTCTTCCAGGACGTTGGCCGAGAAGAACTTGGGGAACTCGGTGGAGGAGGGCGTCAGAGACAGCGGGGGCATGTGCTGCAAGGCTTTCCTGGTGGGACACAGCAGAACAAACAGGCAGGACATCAGTGGCGCCGCCCTACTGACCGGTGAGAGATCTATTTCCCCCATGGGCCGTACATAATAATAATAATAATAATAAATCTGTTTTATATAGCGCTTTTCTTAGTACTCAAAGTCGCTTTACAGTAATTTCACACAGAAATTCACGTACAATCATACACACAAAAAAAAAGAAAGAAAAACAAAACGGAAAGATAGGGTAATGACTTAAGTGTTATATGCAGACTGGAAAAGGTGGGTCTTGAGGTTATGTTTGAAGGAGTGCAGAGAATCAGAGTTTCGGATGGTCAGGGGTAGAGAGTTCCAGAGGGTGGGGGCAGCAATGGCAAAAGCCCTGTCCCCAATGGACCTGTGTTTGGTAGAAGTAGTAGGAGTGAGGAGGTTGGCATCTGCAGAGCGGAGTTTGCGGGTGGGGGCGTGACGGTGTAGGAGATCTGATAGGTATGAAGGGGCAAGGTTGTTGAGGGCCTTGTAGGTAAAGAGGAGGATCTTGAAGTGTATGCGTTGTTTTATGGGAAGCCAGTGAAGTTGACGAAGGACAGGGGTGATGTGTTGTCTGGGGGGGGAGCCGGTGAGGAGTCGGGCAGCAGAGTTTTGAACATATTGTAGTTTTTGAAGAACAGAGGAGGGGAGACCATACAGAATGCTGTTACAGTAGTCGAGTCTGGAGGTGATAAAAGCATGAACTCTACTCTACATGCTCACTACTGAATGTTCGGAGGTAGGAGTTTGGCTGGAGTTTTAGTAGATTTAGCAGAAATATAATTTGAAATGTGGGAACTTGAGTTCTAGATATGGCAGAACACTCAGCAATGTTTAAATAAAATGTTCGCCTGCAGCAAAGCTTGTTAGGAGACTCGTGAGTGTGTCATTGTGGTGTGCTTGTGTGTGAGGCAGGGGATGATGGAGCATGCCCAGTGCTCTCTATGGGACCCAAATTAGTGGCAGGGACTTGGAGGAGTCTCTCCAGTGCCGTACGTGCCCACCGAGGCCATAGTGTGTTACCACGCCTTCACCCAGCACTCGACTTACTGTGTGCTCTGCAGGACCGTCTGGGCGAGGACGGGGTTGGTCTCCATGGACGCAGTCACCAGGGAGGTGAGGAGGGAGAGGTACCAGATGGCAGAGGCATCCGACACGGACACCTCCCTGTTCTTGGTCACCTGGTAGCCCATGGTTTTGAGACCGTGGATTCGCGTGTCGCAGCCGTCGCTCAGGCAACGCTTGATGTTGATCTGAACGTCTGTGCGGGGAGAGACGGGGTGGGGGGGGACACATAAGAGACTCCGGGTCCTAAGAACCTGGACGATTTATATTTGCATATTTCAACAGACTCCATTCCCATATGGTGCAGATATGGAGAGGAGAATAAAAGGCGGAGTCTGTGGCAGCGGTGTGGGAGGGGCCAAAAGCTCACAGGGCTGGCTGATGTTGGCGTTGTCCAGCAGGGCCACGTATCCCGTCACGTTGCTGGGCACACGCACATCCCGGATCTCCTGCAGCGCACGCCGGCTCTTACCCACCGACACAGAGACCAGCTGCGGCATGTAGCTGTGGTCGCTGGACGCCACCGCGATGGCCAGCCGCCGCAAGACCACATCCGGCTTCAGCTTGAGCCTGTCACACACACACACACACACACACACACACACACACACACACACACACACACACACACACACACACACACACACACACACACACACACACACACACACACACACACACACACGTCAACAAACGAGCTGCGCTTCTGATATCCAGTCATGACATCAGTCCATTGTGAAAGGGACTGTGATTGGCTGAAGCACTAAGCATCTACCACCACTAGGGTGTTTCTTATTTTTGAAGTTTCGATTTTTGCATGGGCCACCCTGCCATTTGGTTCATTATCATTTTTTTTTTTTAGAATGATTTTTAGGGGTCGCTACCGACCCTACAGTATTGCGCAAATGTACCCTAAAAATGCTTATGTTGCATATGATGTTATGCAACAAAAGTGGTTGGTGCTTAGCATACAAACCTCTTTTAACTAGTAATTTTTTTACTTTTAGTGTGCAGAATTGTGTCTATAATGCTTAATTGTTCCTTTTGCAGGTTAAACTAGTGTAACTACTGTACAATGATGGCTTCATCAACCAGTGCAACGATAGCTACCAGAAAGAAAACTGAGATATGGCTTATTGGACAGATGTCCTCTTCTTTAGACAGTGTTATGCCTCCTTCAAAAAGGGAAGTGTTGGCCCTTTTCTTCCATTATAAGCAGATTGCCAAGCAAAGCATTAGGGAAGCATTACATTCCACAGCAAATGATGTTTTTGAAGTTTGGTCAAAGGCCCGAATACCAGTGCAATTAAAGAAGCACGTTGTCCCTAAAATCGAAAACATTTACAAGGAATGGGAAAAGTTGAAGAAAAATAAAGAGAATAAAGCTAAGCGTTCAGATTATTTGAAACAAAAGGAAGACCAATGGAATGAAGGGTTAGAAGAACTATTCGATATTGCCCATGCCAACGCAACATCTTTTAATAAATAAGTAGAAATGCAATGACAGAAAATGGATATTTTTAATGCATGTAATAAGTAAATAAATGTGTACCAAGTAAATGAGTCATTATCACCAGTCTCCATCGGTTTTATGATTTTTTCCTATGTTAATGACTAAGAGCGCATAGTAAAATATGCCTTAAATTTCAATGACTGGTAGCGCCCAGTAAAAATGTTTTTTTCCCCTTGAAATTTTTACACATTTATTTTCTCACCAAAATGAACCATTTCAGTGGGTGGCCCACTGGAAAAAAAAAATAAAAAATTTTAACCCCAAATAAGAAACACCCTAACCACCACTCTCCTGTCTGGCTCTGAACCTGATTGGCTGATCCATCAGTCCTACAAGCTGGGACACACTAATGTGGTTCAGTGCCCAATACCAGACATGAGAGTGTGCAGCCAGTGTAGTGAATCAGGACATTCACACAGTATAATTACACAGTGCTTTACAGGTCAAATTATCACCACCGTTTACAGCTCTGATTCCCGCATGGCTCCCACTGTTCACTCCTACCTGCTAATCCCAACCATGAACACAATTAATGAGGTTTACTCTAAAGTCTATAACCCACAGAAGAAAGAGACACAGAAGCCAGTTGGCCAGAGAGTGAAGGGGGGGAGGAGCCAACATGCCTTATCCAATGGGAGCGTGCGCTGCCGTCCGACTGCCAGAAGGACACCGTCTCGCCGTTGGTCATCTTGGGTATGTCTGCGGCGTTGGACGAGACCTCGATGGAGCTGTAGCACTGGGAGATGACGCGTACGCGCTCAGCATCCGGGTCCTGACTCAGCTCGGCGCCGTAGCGGATGTCCAGGTCTGCAGGGGGGGGCAGAGAGGACGATGGTGATTAACCGTTAGGGATCAGAGGAGCAGGACAATTTCTGTAACGCTTAAAACTTAGTGAATCAGAAAAATGTGATCGCGGAGAGCATGAAGGAGACAACGGCCTTATCCATCAAAGCTGCACGTGAGCAAATCTGGTCAGAAAACGAGCACAATGACAGTTTCACTACTGAGCAATTTCATCTTTAGAGTCTGATCGTTCCGATATACTGCAACACTTGTACAGACGACATAATGGCCAGTTCACGAATGAGACGTGAAGTGCTTCGTCCATCATTCTGTGTGGTCAGTTCTGTACTTACTTGTACGCAGCTCTGCTAAACAGGGGTGATTAAGGCTAGTCTAGGCTATGTGGGAATGATTTTAGAATTAATGTGCGTCAACAAACTGATAAGAACGTGCTGAAGTCGGGCCTGTTAAACCACGGACGAACGGTCACGCCAGATCAACGCGACGGAGACCTGTGACCTGGACCCTTCTACTTCTGCTTCGACCAGACGTGAACAAAAACGTCGCCTGCACACGCCCTTTCAACCATACTCAAATGGGGATCGGGTAGCAACCTTTCTCCTTCTGTAGAAGGTATTCCAGGAAGTCCTGCAGGACAGAAGACCTCATGGTGCAGATGCTGTTGTAACCCTCGAGTGTGGGGAAGGGGACTGCACTGCTGGGGATGCGGTTTCTGTGGAGGAACTTCAAGATCTTGGAGGCGTGGGCCGCCAGCCTGTCTTTGGACTTGGAGAAGATATCCACGAAGCCTGCGAAAGAAACAGCAGAATTACACGAGGATGTAAAAGCCAGAGACGAAAAAAATTATTTAGACCAACCCCTTTTTGGACGATTCAAGCCAGCTAAATGAAAGGACTGAATCACCCTATAACACCGTGTTATGTTTATAAGTCAGTTTCCCACCCTTGAGGAAAACTAAATATTACTTATCAAGGACACACAATGAAGAGTGACGAACCCAGAGCCTGATCTTTCACTGAAAACCATCCTGATATCCTTAACAATACAACAACAGTTGTGGGACAGAAGTGCCCTTTAATGCTCTTGACGAGACTGTTGTCCTGGAATGGGTGGGAACCGGGTCTCCCTAGACCCAGCCCAAAAGACGTCCGGTCTTACCTGGCGTGAGAGAGCAGGCCTGTAGCTGCCTGGTCACGTGACTGAGCTCCCCCTGCAGGTTGGCGCCGTTACTGCTCTTCAGAGCCATGAGCATGCTCTCCACATCCACCACGCCGTCTCCTTCAGCATCAAACTGTCCAAACGCCTGAACACAAGAGAACACCAACGACTCAGAAAATACAGCATTACTGGAGCTTCTCTACTTTAATTACTGGAGGTGCTGTGGAAAAATATAAAGGTGCTGTGGAAGAAATATATTCTGAACCAGTTCAACATTCTAGTATGAATAAGTTTTGCACAGGGAAGAAACCAGTGTACCAGTGTCACTGATAAACAAAAACAACAACAACAACATAAGAACCACAGAAGAAAGGGCAGAAATCCATTTGCATGGGTGTGGTGAGCGGGGCCCTCCCAGTCCCTGAAACATGTTTTGCACAACCCGGTCAAAGTCTACTCGGTGTCAGTCTGACAGACACACACACACACACACACACACACACTTCAGTGTGCTGACTCACCAGGGGATGAGCAACACTGCATACAACAGGAGCGATGTCAGATATGTATATGTTTGTGTGTGTTGTGTGTGTGTGTGTGTTAGTGTCCAGATGCAGCAGGACACTAACAGGTTGCAAATAAACCCTGTGGTTGCTGGCATCACATTGTAGCGGCAAAGCAGGACTAATGACTTCATGCTTTAAAGCACTTATATCGTAGCCATTGGTCCCGACAGCTGGAATGTCTGGGGAGAAACCCATTGAAATGAGCCTTCTGGAGCTAACAGGGGCCAATTCCTTTATGTCTGATTAGAAGATTTTAGTGTGAGCCGCTCTCTCTGGAACCTGCTTTTTTTTTTTACAGGACCTCTGCTCGTGTTACGACTAGTTGATTTCAGATTGATGGATAAATGTCGTAAGTAGTACTGGAAAAGCCTTTGTATCACAACCTAAAAGTTCAGAATATTCCTCAATACATGCAAAACAAAAAACTATCACAGATGGTGTTTACTGGATCTAAGCTGTGAAGAACCCAGAATAAGTCAATAGTAAGTAAACATAGCCCCCCTACGAGGAGATACCCTGTGACTTCCATTTGGACAGGCAGGTTGAGTTTGGAGTTATTTTGTAACTGAGTCTACGACCCTTCAGGCGGCACCAGATCATTTAACTGCTTTGGCCGTTTGCTAGAGCTCTTTAACTTTAGTCAACTTTAGTTGGACAGGGCGAGCGATTAAATATCCCACATGTCAGTGTAGAAGAGCTACACACCGTCATTTAGAACTCGGAGAACTTAGTTTTATTCAAAGTGAACTTGGTGAGTAAGGCGCTGGCCGTGTTGTGTAGTAAGGGCCACGGCGGGGCGGGTGTGCTCGGTCTCGGTACCTCCTCGCTCTCCTCCCGGGGCGCGTCGCGGCTCTCCAGCATTTCGCAGAACTGCTCCAGAGTGACGGTCTCCTCCCCGCGGCCCAGCCGCTCCTCCAACCAGCGCACCAGGGCGCTCTCGTTCCGGGCCAGGGCCGACTCGGAAATGGCCACCATCGAATCGCTCATGCGGGCCGCCGCTTCCCTCAGCTTGACCTGCTCCATCAGGGCCTCCGGGGAGGGGAGTCCGTAGCTGGGTAGCGGGGGGTTGGCGGCTCCCCTCCCGCTCCTCCCCGGGACGGAGCCTCTGCCACCGCCTGCCCCGGTGCCAGTCACCGCAGAGGCCGGGCTGCCTTCTGCGAAGCCCGGGCTCTCGGTCTCAACGTCCTCCTCGTCGCCACTTCCAGCGCCGCCTCCGCTCTCCGCGTTCCCCATGGTGTCCGGTGGGTGTGGGTCCACTTACTCCCGTCGGGCCGTGTTCGGGTTCGTCTCGCAGCCCGTTCTGACAAGTGCGGATTGCTAAGCGGCTCCTGCGCTCCTTCACTACCGCATTGATGTGTCTGGGCTCGTGACGTCACACTCCACGGAAAACTTTGGCGCTCCGTCAAGGTCTGGAGCAGCACGCCCCCTCGTGGTCGCCTCCAGCATTACGTTCTTGTTTTTTATTCATATATTGTAGCCAGCTAAAAAAAACCTTTTCCAGGCTGATTTAAATCCCGAAATGGCATTAACTAAATGGCTCGTACTATATACTGTCAACTTTCATAGCAATGTGATATAAAAAAAAAAAACTTGTACCAGCTCTCATCCCTTTTTATATTTAATTTTAATATTTTTTTTTCTTCTTATATTTACTTCTTATTTACTTTACTTTTTTATTATAATTGTTTACTTTACTTTTTTACTTTTTATGTTATTTTAATATTGTATCTTTAATTTCTTTTAACATTTTCTTTCTGTCTTATCTCCTTTTTATGTTTCTTTTATTTATACTGTAAAGCACTTTGGGTTGCATGTATGTATGAAAGGTGCTATACAAATAAAGATTATTATTATTATTATTATTATCCCCCCCCCCCCCCCCCACTCCACTTGGACATGCGTACTACAAGCAGTCAAAAACCCGGAAGCGTACAGCGACGTTAGGTGTTGTTTATTTTCTTAAACGCTTTTGACTATCCGAAACGTTTCCATATTCAAGTAGTTTTCAAGTAGTTCTTTTGTTGTTGTTGTTTCCCTCACTGTCGTTATGCAGTCAACAGGGCGTTAAAAATGTTCAAATATCTTGTAGTCTTTGTTTCGGTGAGCTTGGCTGTATGGACGTTGCCGGAGTGGCTGACGGTGGCGCTGTACGGACGGAGCCTGGAGCTGCTGCAGCCGTGGACGGAGCGGCCATCAGTGGGCAGGCTGCTGAGCGAAGATCAGCTGTCACTTTATGATGGGAAGGAGAGCAGTAAAGGACTTTACCTTGCCATTCTAGGACAGGTGTTTGACGTTGAGAAGGGGCGTAAACATTACGGTCCAGATGGGGGTTATCGTTTCTTCTCAGGTAAAGTTAGACTGTGCTCCAGTAATAGTAGCTGGCCAGATATACACTCACGTGCCACTTTAGTAGGTACACGTTTTGCCTTAATCCATCGTGGCATAGATTCAACAAGGTACTGGAAACATTCCTCAGAGAGTCTGGTCCATATTGGCATGATAACATCACGCAGTTGCTGCAGATTTGTCGGCTGCACATCCATGAGGTGTATCTCCTGTTCCACCACATCCCAAAGGTGCTCTATTGGATTGAGATCTGGTGACTGTGGAGGCCATTTGAGTACAGTGAACTCATTGTGGTGTTCAAGAAACAAGTCTGAGATGATTCATGCTTTATGACATGGGGCGTTATCCTGCTGGAGGTAGCCATCAGAAGATGGGTACACTGTGGTCATAAAGGGATGGACATGGTCACCAACAATACTCGAGTAGGCTGTGGCATCGGCACAATGATCAACTGGTACTAATGGGCCCAAAGTGTTCCAGAAAAATACCCCCCACAACATTGCACCACCATCTCCAGCCTGAACCGGTGATACAAGGCAGGATGGATCCATACTTTCATGTTGTTGATGCCAAATTGAATGAGGCATTTGCGCCCACAGAACTGCCGCTCACTGGATATTTTCTCGATTGCAGACCATTCTCTGTAAACCATAGAGATGGTTGTGCTTGAAAATCCCAGTAGATCAGCAGTTTCTGAAACACTCAGACCAGCCCGTCTGGCACCAACAACCATGCCACGTTCAAAGTCACTTAAATCACCTTTCTTCCCCATTCTGATGCTCAGTTTGAACTGCAGCATGTCAACATGCCTAAATGCATTGAGTTGCTGCCAGGTGATTGTGTGATTCGACATTTGCGTTAATGACCAGTTGAAAAGGTGTATCTAATAAAGTGGCCGGTGAGTGTATATTCTGCGCTAATCTCTGAAATATGAGTGATTTGAGAACTCCACTACATATGGTTTAATTCCATACTATTGAAAATCGCAGAAGCTAGCTAAATATATCGGGCCCATTATGTGACTTCAAATCCGCCGAATAACCTAGTCAACGTCAGCTGGGACATTTCAGGTATGAACTAGCTAAAGTGTGGAATGAAAATGTATAGGCTACATATTGAATTAAAAGAAAGTGTTGGACTCTGCCAGAGCTGATAAATATGGAAGCCTATTTCCGCTTCTTGAAGAAATAGTAAGTCATAATAATGAAATACTAAGTCATAATAAGACTTAGTATCTTATTATGACTTAATATCTCATTAAAATGAAAGAGGAAGAATAAAAGTCCATACAAGTATCTCACAATTATCACTTACTACCTCATAACGAAGTACTAAGTCACAATTTTGAGATACTTATATGGACTGTTTTTTTTTTCATCAAGCGGTGAAAATAGGCTTCCATAGATAAAGGTACGTTTGCTAGCTGGCTGTTTTCTTGCTCATCTTTAGCCTAAAATCTTCCTTTCTGTTGTGCATAATGCGCATGTAATAGTGTCTCTGCAGGGCACTGTATAACATTTTCTGCGAATTTTAAACATTCCAGATTGTTTTTGCAGCATGACCATACTAATCGTGTAGGTATACTAAAAATTATAGAATGCAAATTTGCAATTGTAGGCAAAAAATTGTAGTATTTTATTTATTCATAGAGCTCTGGTTAGACTAATGCCAGTGGATACCTGACTTGGTACTTGCACATTTACATTGGAAATTGTGTATGTGTGATCAACTAACAAGACAGGCTATTCTAGACCATTCTGATTTTACCAGATTGTGTGTGTGTGTGTGGGGAAGGGAGGGGGTGTTATTGCCACAAAGTTGTCATTTGACACTTTGCTGAATTAGGTATTTGTGTATTTTCAGGAAGAGATGCATCAAGGTCCTTTGTGACAGGTGACTTTTCTGAGGTGGGGCTGTCAGATGATGTCTCAGATCTGTCTCCGTCTCAGATAGTGGCACTCTATGACTGGCTGACTTTCTATCAGAAGGAGTACACACCAGTAGGTAATGTCTGGAAACGTACACAGCCATATGTACAATCACTTTGAGTAAAGCGTACCATAAAAGGTTGCGATACCTACTGTCTTTCTGGTACCTGTGCCTGGTCTCAGATTCAATTTTATATTTAACCTTGCAATACATTTCAAATCCACAGATTAACCTCATCCTTCCCTCTCTTTGACCCTCTACGTGCCCAGGCAAGCTGATTGGCCGATTCTACACTGATAGGGCGGAGCCAACGGAAGCTCTCCGGCAGGCGGAGGCCTACTTGACTGAGGGCTTGAAACTGAAAACCCAAGCTGAGGAGGAGAACCGGGTCTATCCAGCCTGTAACTCAGAATGGGGCGCAGCTGCAGGGGGGCGCGTTTGGTGCTCGGAGAAAAGGTAAAACCCCCTGTCCACGGTGCAGTCACCGACACAGCCTGTTTGTTGGTGACATGGGGACCCATGTCGACTGCTATGTCATCGTCTTTCTGCAGTGGCGGTGTCCACAGAGACTGGACCGGAGTTCCAAGAATGCTCTTCTCACCTGCCACAGGGAAGACACGCTGTGTGTGTGTGCGACTAGACGATCAGACGCGCTCAAACAACCCCAATCTGCAGGGGTACAAGGGCTGTCCACCCCATGCGGAGTCATGCTTCCTTACCCAAGACTGAGCTGAGCAGAACTTAAGATGTACACACATACATGTGTGATATGTTGCTGGGTGCTGTGTTATTTGGAAGCGCTAACTTAGGCTTATAGTAACATTCAGATCCAGCCTGACAAAGTTTGATATTGGGAAAGCTAGTTACATGATCAATAATTAAGCTGTCAAAAGATTTTTTTACAATTATTTTTCAATTATGATTTCAGAAAATCCATTTTGAATCAGATTTTTTTTTTACCTCAGGAAATAAACCAAACTAAATGAAAATCTCTCCAAATTTGTAGGTAAACAACTTAAGAGAGTTAAGACAAGCAGTTTTTAATTGATTTTTTTAATTGTCTGATGGCCTTAATGTAAAGTTGTCCTCCCTTTCTTGAAAAGGATACTGGAGGAAGTGACAGGCTAGATATCTGAGCATACAGATACGATACAGTGTGCATAAAGGATTAAACAGAGGCGAGTTTTTAGGTTTGTCACATCGACAAAATCAAAACAAAAAAAAGCACAACCTGCATCTAAGTACAAAACAGTTGTAGTGATCAAAAATATCATACAATTAACTGTACAATTTAACAATACCTAGAACACATTGTAGACTGACCAACTCCAAGCGTCACATTTTCCTTTCAAAATAAATGTGTAAAAAAAAAAAGTTTTGATAAAGTGCAGCTATTTAGCGTTGCGAATGAAAATTTAAAACATGACCGATCAACTTGAGGTGACACCACACACACAAAATGCATAAAAAGGCCAGAGGAGATTAAATGGAAATGGAATGTATCTTTTGGTGATCAGAAGTAAATGAATCATGGTGACTGGTAAAATGTCATACATATGCATAGTAGTTAACCAATCACACTTCTGCACCTCAGAGCTCAATATCAGAGTTAATCACTTTCTGGCTTCATATGAAAAATTGTTATTTTTTTATTGGGTTAGAAAATGAGACTTGGCTTAGCCAACCATGAGTGTTTTATGAATATGTAAAAATGCTAATGGAATAATAAAAATAAGGTACGTTTAATGTTCTGATCTTTCAGTGATTAATGTTGATCATACAATACACCGACACACAGCCGAGATTAGGTCATATCTCGCTGAAATGCAGATGCCAAGGAGTTAACTATGTGCTCAATCACATCGGAGTCCTCCAGGCTGCTAATCTCGTCCCCAGACTGGAGAAGTCTTCAAACACACTAAAGGTATATGAATGCTCCTCGTTCTAGACCAAGAACCCCAGGCCTGTGAGATTAAGGCTTCAAACCATCTCTCAAGAAGACACCCAAACTAGCAGACACCTTGTTTACATCTCTTTATATCCAATCATC
Source organism: Brachyhypopomus gauderio (assembly GCF_052324685.1). Classification (NCBI taxonomy): domain Eukaryota; kingdom Metazoa; phylum Chordata; class Actinopteri; order Gymnotiformes; family Hypopomidae; genus Brachyhypopomus; species Brachyhypopomus gauderio. The sequence continues at coordinate 12,447,900 of NC_135217.1, forward strand.
AATATCCCCAGTCAAGTGATGTTTAAGTTCGAGATGGATTTATGGGAAAGTGATGAATGACATTTCATCAGAGTCATCAAATTCATGTCAGCCTGCCCCAAACCCCTACCCATGGGCTCTTTTTCCATCAAACTAGTACAAAAACCTCCACCTCCACGTTTACTTTGATCCTTTGTAGATGTTGGTAATGTTACTAGAACATACACACATTGTAATGGATGTTTGTTTTATTTCCAGAAAATACTGTGACAGTAGTAATGGTTGTGGTCCATACATTTAGTCCATGTACTCTCACCTCCAGCCTCTCCATTGATTTCACGCTTCTCTTTCTTGTTCTCGGTCCCTCCACCTCGTATGGCGTCGCGTATGCCCACTGGTGCCCAGCTCTTCCACAGCACCCCCTGCTGGCCTGTTAGGACACTCCACCCAGAGTCAGCACGTCGAAGCAGATGTCGCACACGCGGACCGGCTTATTTAGGTCGAACTTGATGATGGGGATCTCTTTGATGGAGCACTTATGGCAGAGCAGGCGGCCACAGTGGCGGCTGGTGGTGGGTGGAGATGGGCGGAGGTTAGGTGGGGGAACATTCAAAGGGACTCGACAAACACACGGCAGAGGTTCAGAGGTAGAGACGTTCCAAGGTTTTCTGTATATCTGTAGACTGGATCAAAGGGCTGAGCGTGCACGTACCAGTGGTGCTTCCTCGTGGTCACCCCGAACTTGGCGGCACACTCGTAGCAGTTGGACCCATCACACCACGGGGGCTCTTTGGACAGCATATCTACAACACGCCACAACACGGTCTGAGACTCGCCGCTAACTCACGACACTCGGAGCGGGTCCTTGCGTACAAATCCAGTCCATTTTTACAGCTAACTATTCCAGGCCCGAGCTGAACTTCTTAAAACCCCGAATGAGCTTGTGGATCTCCTTACCAAGGAGGCGGAAGAGGAGCTGTTTGGTGGCCACTTGGTAGTTGAAGATGTTGATGCCCTGGTTGTTGTTGACACCCAGGCGAGCGCCTGACCTCACGATGGCTCGACACAGGTTAGCGTTGCCCTTCATGTAGGCCAGCAAGAGAACTGAGGGCGTCCGGGGGAATAAGCACATTAAGTATAAATGTCGTGTCAAGAAAAACCTTTTTTTTTTCTTTCCCACATCTACATATACTACTTTTCTACTGTACTTGTGTGGTATATTGTGCAAATATATATTGAGGGTGGATACATTAAACATGAACTAATTTATATTATAAATCTAAATGAAGTATACATAAATTATGAAACTATGTCTTGAAGAAAGCTCTCAGTGGAGAGCGAGCTCCAACCTGTGTTTCCATCATTGTCTGGCTTGTCCAGAGGATACTCTGGCATGCACTCCAAAAAGAGCTCAAAGATGGCCGCCGCGTTCTCTTTCCCATACTGCCCCAGCACGTGCATTGGAGACTGGCCCCTGAGGACAGCAACAGCGGTCAGCTGGATCAGACTGCGACCACAAGCAGCGGTTCTACCTTTTGCCCCCGCGTCACACAGAGCGGACGGAGGCCGAACGCCAGAGTCAGACATGAGGAGATAACTGACAGTAAAAGGCTGCGTTCCCACAATGTGAGGACTCCTACCTGAGATTGTAGGCCTCCGCATCGATGTTGGACTCCGTGAGAAGTGTGCGCACATTGTTGAGACGCCCCTGCATTACTGCTAGGTGGAGAGCTAAGACCAAGACAGACAAACATGTCACACGTGCCAAACGACCAACGCCATGGGCTGTGTTCAATTATCTCACGTTAGCACTCTGTTAGCGTACCGTTGTTGCCGTTCTCGTCGACGGCGGTGAAATCGACGCCGTTCTCCAGAAGCACCGAGCCGATGGTGGCCAGGTCCTGCTGCGCGGCCAGGTGGAGCGCTGTCTGACGGTGTTTGGTGAGCTCGTTCACTTTGGCGCCTGCTAAGAGCTAAACACGCACACACAACGTCAATCAACCATGCACTAAAAAATTGACCAGCAATTCAATTATCTGACCACAAGATTATGTAGCAGTCCCAAACACCCATAACACAAATAACTGCGAGAACAAACAGCTTTACAAAAGCATTGTGTGATTTTACAGCTTGTATCACATGTCCATTATAAATCATTTAAATAAATGTATTACATGGAATGATTTAAACCTGAAATGAAAAGTAACTGCTGGGACAAAACAACCATCTGTTTACCAAACAACTGCTGATGCCAGAAATTATTAAAAATCGGACGGACTGAATTATAAATAAGACGACAATGTCTGGGAAGGCTGCTGGCTGCCCCATTTTCTACTAACTATATTCATGGCCACGCCCCCAGCACGTGGCCCCGCCCCTCACCAGGTTGCGGACGATGATCTCGGAGCCAGCCTGCACGGCGAGGTGTAGTGGTGTGAGCTTGGCCGCGTCCTGCACCCGTGAGTTGACGTTGGCCTGCACGCTGATGAGGAAGAGCACGCTCTCAATGTCTGAGCTCTGTACAGCTACGTGGAGGAAGTTCCTCCCCTTGTTGTCCACCTGAGGAGGAAGTGGGGGGAGGGGAAACGTCATCATTCTTTCCTTTGGTCTCCAAAGAGCCAAGATCGCTAAAACAGCTGCATGGGGTGGTGGGTGGACCAGTGGAGTGGCCGAAATCTGGGTTGGAAAAATACTGCCCTGGCCACCTCAAACCTGAATTCTTCACGCCCCTCCCACCACCGCACGCCCCGCCCACACCTGCTCTGCAGCGCCGGGCTCCCTCTTCAGGATGGCCTCGGCTGCCTTGTTGTTCTTGTGGCTCATGGCGCAGGCGAAGGGCGTGGCGCCCTGCCGGTCCCGCAGGCTCAGCCGGATGTCCGGGTGGGAGATGAGCAGCTGGATGATGACGCTGTGCTGGTTGCTGATGGCCACGTGGATGGGGGCACGACCCTCAGAGTCCTGCGTTCAGAAGGACATGGATGGGGTTCAGGAGGAGTCTGGTATGCAGCTATAAGCCTACTGTATGGTGGCTGAGACGGGCAAGACAAGTTTACATTTTATGGGGGGAAAAAAAGACAAACCAACAAAAAAAAAAAACCTACTGGTAAAAAGTATTACACATCTAAATTTGTTTGTTTGTACTAATTTTGCTTCCTCAAATGTAGATTTGCTCTTCTCGGCCACTGTTATATTCTCTCCTGTTAGCTACCATGTAAACACAGGACCAATGCAAAAAACCAAGAAAATACATTTTACTTTTTATTTTGCTTTCTGAACCTGAACTGCTTAAGTCAGCTAAGGTAGCTGTCAAATCACTTTTAGTAGCAAAAAAAGTCCTCAAAGGAAATAAAGGAATTACTTTATTTGCTGAAGTTCTAAAATCACCAGTGCAGAAAAAGGTTGAGTGAATGTTCCCACCTGCGCGTTGACGTTGGCACCAAACTCTAAGAGGCACTGCACCGTGTCCTCCAGGCCCCAACAGGAGGCCAGGTGCAGGGGGCTCTGGCCATCACGCGCCTCCTCATCCCCCTCCCCGCTGGGCCCTGGCCTCCGCGGGCTGTTCACATCGCAGCCACTGAGAGTCACACACACACACACACACACACACACACACAAAGCAAAACCCACAGGCGAGATGTGGTTGGTGAGGTGGGGCTTCATGAACCTCCATAGCCAATGACAATAAGACAGCAACACAGCAGTGCAGAATTTGCATAGGCACCATCAGATGTGTACAAATGAAAGAGATGTTAAGGACCAAAACCCCAGACATAAAGCCTGAGGTCATCCTCCGGTTATCCTGAGGTTATTATCACACCAGCTACAGTCATGTCAGATCTACTGTGCATAAAATTCTTCCTTTGCTCTGGATTTAACACCACATATGCAGTCTATGGTACCACAAAAAAAAAACAACATGTGTGAGACCAAAAGAGATCGTTTTGTGTTCTTCGCTGTCGCAGCTGAAATCTGAGCCAGAACTGCGCACAACCTGACTGCAGCTCCCAGGACAAATTCACTTTAAGCCTGGATGGATTCCCTCTGATGAAGGTTCACGCCTTGGACACGCCAATCAGGAAGTTGTACATTTAAAACCAGCATGCTGGTAGCAGGCCGAGTCAGTGAGAGCTACAGCAGACGGAGGGCCGGGTGCGCACCTGCGGATGAGGAAGCAGGCGGAGACCTCGTTGTTCTCGTCGATGGCTCTGTGCAGCAGGGTCTGCTGACAGCCCCCGGGCCCCGAGCTCCAGCACGTGGCGTCACAGCCGTGCCTGACCTAGCAGGCAGAATACGGGGGATGAGATTTGCATCGTGGAGAGAAAAAAACAGCAATGCAGGGGTAAAAAAAGTCATTCAGGGGCAACAGCAAAAGGCCCTAAGCACTCCTCACCAGCGTGGAGGCGATATCCTCCAGGCCGTTTTCCAGGGCGAGCCACAGAGGAGGGTCACCCTTCTCATCCACCACAGACATGTCTGCTCCTCTTGTGCAAATGGCATCCACCACCAGGGGGAGCTGGTTGCTGATAGCCAGTTGTAAGGCTGTCTGGCCTTCCTGTGTCCTGAGGGAGCAGGGGTATCTTTAAAAGGTGGCACCTACAACTGGCATCGAACCTCTGACCGCAGCCATGAGGATGTTCGCCCACGTCCATAAACCTTTGATACGCATGATTCACAAGACCATGGCTGTTATAACTTAGGTTCAGTGCGTGTTCAAACACACTACACTGGTGATGTACAGGCCATAATCCTCACTGATGCTGAAGGAGAACGCATACCTGACGTTGATGTCCGCCTGGTGCTCCAGCAGGAAGAGGGCGCTCTTGCTGTCCTGTCTCTTGATGGCCATGTGTAGGAGAGTCTGGCCGTCCGACATGGTGTCGTTGATGGCCGCTCCGGACCCCAGGAGCTGAGCAGCGATGATGTGCATCCCTGACAACCCACACAAGCATTCAGTAAATGCAGCAGTAACCTTGCAGTGGAACGACATTTTAAAACCTGGGTCTTCTGAACAAAGCCCAGTTACCACAAAGAGCTCAAAGCGAGCAGAAGCTGCCGGGCCACGGTACCTGTCCAGAGCGCGAGGCCGAGCACGGTCTGGTCCATGGAGTCTTTGAGGCTGAAGTCTGGGATGATCTGCAGGTTGTTGGTGGCGTGAAGAGCATTGGCTGGGGGAGAAGGAAACGACGGACATCTTAACAACGCGCCAACTCTGGGACGACAGCTCACACAACTTGCGGCCACTTCTGCGAGGCGTTACCGGGCGACCTCTCCGGTCCGCCGGGCCCTACCCTTCTGCTCCAGTATGACGGACACCACGTCCGGGTGGTTGTGGGCGATGGCCATGTGCAGCGGGCTCTGCGAGGACACGCCGTGGCCACGGTCCCCGCCGTCGGGCGGGGCGCTCTGGGTCTGCAGGTTGGGGTTGGCGCCCTGCTGCAGGAGCTCCGCCGTCAGGCCGGCCAGGCCGCAGCGACAGGCCGTGTGGAGGGGCGTCTCGCCCTGGTGGTGGAGACATCAGGTCAAGCCCACACTCTGACCCTCTGGACTGGACTCATTATGAGTATACAACAACGGGGAGAGGGAACAGGGAGAAAACTCGCAAAAGATACTTAATGATGACCTGAGCTTAAGGAACACTGGCCTCCAGACACTCGAATGCGTAATAATCACCATACTGGTGAGGAGAAACAGCAGGTGTCCTCAGAAAACACTCACCCATTTATTGGTGTGGTTGACCTTCGCCCCGTGGGTGGCCAGGAAGATGGCAGCTGCTTCACTGCCAGCAAGGGCTGCCCGCTGCATGAGGCAGCTTCCTAAAGCAAAGGCCTGCCACTGTTACCAGTGCAACAAGAAAGTACCATACTGTATCCCACTGGTTGCTATTAACATGTTTTCCCATGCTGCCCTCCTCATGCCATAGCAATTTTGCCGTGCAACCTTTTCCCAGAGCATTAAATGTCAGATGAATAGGATTATAGGTTCATGGGTTCATGGAAGCAGCTTTGGCCATGGAGTGGTCTAGGGACTCTTTGTGCCCTGCACTGGAGCCATGACCCAGGCCACGCCTATTTTTAGAACTTCAACGGCTACGGCTTTGAAATAGCACAGCTACAGAATCAATCGCCCAGTAAACCAATCTCTCATATTCTCTAACGTCACCCTGTGGTGGCTCTTTATGTAACAGCCATACATCGTTGGAGGCCTGAATCAAAGACGATAATCTCTAGGGTGTGGGCAGCTGTTTGAGGAGTCCTTCTACGATACCTGAGGCATCGGGATTGTCCGGGTCACTCCCCCTCTGTATGAGTCGCGCCGCAAAGCTATTCTCATCGAACGAGGTGCCGTTGACCACGGGCACGTCGTCCTCAAAGGGGTTAACGGAGGGGTCAGAGGCCACGGTGATGTACTGAAGGGCCAGCCACAGGGCCGTGCTGCCCTCATGGTCCTTCAGCTCCAGGTCCAGTCTGAACAGGAAGGGACATGACAGGAAGTCGTCAGTAAAAACAGCACAGATGCTCAGAGCCGTTTTATTGTTCGTGTAAACAAGTAGTCGTCACAATTGGATTCAGTTATCTAGGAAAAGATTTCAGGCTCTCACTGTTTGCATTGCAAAAGCTGGTTGAACACTGGTTCATTTCCTGAAACCACAGCCTCGTGCAAAGGTGTTCTGAAAAGATGGAAATAAGGCAAGAATCAATAACTGTTTTCGAGGAAAAATAAACGACAAATCGGAATTGGAACTACGTTACCCACCGTCCCCTGCTGTTCTGCATGTTGGGGTTGGCACCAGTGTGAAGCAGGGCCTCAGCTATGCGGGCCATGCCACTCATCACAGTGCTGCTGTGTTTCTTGGGGCTGAAGGAGCAGACGAGGTGTAGTGGCGTCTCCACAGCGCCGACTGTGGCCGCGTTCACCTGGGCCGAATGTCGGATCAGGAACGTGGACGCAAACTCGTCTCCTGGAGCGGGAAATTCACGCACGTTGAGAGGGTTACGCCAAGGTGACGAAGGTGCTCACAGTTTAGAGGCAGTGGTGTAAACGTAAGGACAACGCAAACGTGTTTTGGATTTGGGATTTCTCTTCAGCAAGCAACTTGCGGCGTGAAGCTTCTAGGAGGCCACAGCACCCCCTACCTCTCTGGATGGCCTTGTGCAGGAGGCTCCAGCCACTCTGGTCCACCATGTCCACATCTGCCTTGTTGTTTACTAGTGTAGTGGCGATACTTTCCAGCTTCCTGGACAGGGCCAGGTCCAGAGCCAGGTCCCCGTTATTATCCAGCTCATTCAGCTTCCCTGGCAACTGAGAGAGCCCAGGAGATATTTACACGTGTCCGTTACAGCTTCTCCGCCATTTTATTCTACTACTGTACTATAGGACATCAAGCCTGAAGCCGAAGGATGAAGTTAACATGACCAGAAATGTTTTATAGCTTTAACATTTGTGATAAAAATGGATTAACATATATATCAAAAAACCTGAAATCACCAAGACAGAGTCATGCATTTCCTTCATGCATATTCATAACCTCATAAATTTATATTCATAAAAATCATACATACTTAATTTTTCACATTCATATTCATGAGCTTCATCAGACAGTATAAAGTGTACACAAGTGCGTGAAGGAGAATCAACAATCTGAGTGACCTCTGCAACAGTCTGCTGTCAGTGGTTTGATTATCCGGTGTACCTGAGCGTCCATCTCTATAAGGTAGAGGAAGACCACGTCCTCCCGCTCCACCTTGATGGCTTTGTGGAGGGGGAACTCAGTCTTTGACTTGATCATCTTGTACAACAGCTGGGCACTCATGGTACTGAAGTCCTCCTTCCTGAGGTCATCCTGTGACAGAGGAGGGAGATAGAATGAGCTGACATTAATCACAGGGTGGGTGGAGCACAGGACACATGAGCCTGCACGAATATATTTCCATCTTATTTCAGTCAGGACGCCCTCGCAAGCCCAGACGCATCATTATACCATCTTCCCTCTGTTGGACAGTCATCGTTTATACTGCACGTCCCTTGTGTCCCCAAAGCCCAAAGTGTAGGCGATCGGCTTTTGAGTTTAAAGCAACAGAGTGAGAGTGGGCCAGGGAGAAGAGTGCAGGGTGGTCCAGGGAGAAGAGTGCAGGGTGGTCCAGGGAGAAGAGTGCAGGGTGGGCCAGGGAGAAGAGTGCAGGGTGGGCCAGGGAGAAGAGTGAGAGTGGGCCAGGGAGAAGAGTGCAGGGTGGTCCAGGGAGAAGAGTGCAGGGTGGTCCAGGGAGAAGAGTGCAGGGTGGTCCAGGGAGAAGAGTGAGAGTGGGCCAGGGAGAAGAGTGCAGGGTGGGCCAGGGAGAAGAGTGCAGGGTGGGCCAGGGAGAAGAGTGAGAGTGGGCCAGGGAGAAGAGTGCAGGGTGGGCCAGGGAGAAGAGTGCAGGGTGGGCCAGGGAGAAGAGTGCAGGGTGGGCCAGGGAGAAGAGTGCAGGGTGGGCCAGGGAGAAGAGTGCAGGGTGGTCCAGGGAGAAGAGTGAGGGTGGGCCAGGGAGAAGAGTGAGGGTGGGCCAGGGAGAAGAGTGAGGGTGGGCCAGGGAGAAGAGTGCAGGGTGGTCCAGGGAGAAGAGTGCAGGGTGGGCCAGGGAGAAGAGTGCAGGGTGGGCCAGGGAGAAGAGTGCAGGGTGGGCCAGGGAGAAGAGTGCAGGGTGGTCCAGGGAGAAGAGTGCAGGGTGGGCCAGGGAGAAGAGTGCAGGGTGGGCCAGGGAGAAGAGTGCAGGGTGGTCCAGGGAGAAGAGTGCAGGGTGGGCCAGGGAGAAGAGTGCAGGGTGGTCCAGGGAGAAGAGTGAGGGTGGGCCAGGGAGAAGAGTGCAGGGTGGGCCAGGGAGAAGAGTGCAGGGTGGTCCAGGGAGAAGAGTGCAGGGTGGTCCAGGGAGAAGAGTGCAGGGTGGGCCAGGGAGAAGAGTGCAGGGTGGTCCAGGGAGAAGAGTGCAGGGTGGGCCAGGGAGAAGAGTGCAGGGTGGTCCAGGGAGAAGAGTGCAGGGTGGTCCAGGGAGAAGAGTGCAGGGTGGGCCAGGGAGAAGAGTGCAGGGTGGGCCAGGGAGAAGAGTGCAGGGTGGGCCAGGGAGAAGAGTGCAGGGTGGTCCAGGGAGAAGAGTGAGGGTGGGCCAGGGAGAAGAGTGCAGGGTGGGCCAGGGAGAAGAGTGAGGGTGGGCGAGGGAGAAGAGTGAGAGTGGGCCAGGGAGAAGAGTGCAGGGTGGTCCAGGGAGAAGAGTGCAGGGTGGGCCAGGGAGAAGAGTGCAGGGTGGGCCAGGGAGAAGAGTGCAGGGTGGGCCAGGGAGAAGAGTGAGGGTGGGCCAGGGAGAAGAGTGCAGGGTGGGCCAGGGAGAAGAGTGCAGGGTGGGCCAGGGAGAAGAGTGCAGGGTGGGCCAGGGAGAAGAGTGAGAGTGGGCCAGGGAGAAGAGTGCGGGTGGTCCAGGGAGAAGAGTGCAGGGTGGGCCAGGGAGAAGAGTGAGGGTGGTCCAGGGAGAAGAGTGCAGGGTGGTCCAGGGAGAAGAGTGCAGGGTGGTCCAGGGAGAAGAGTGCAGGGTGGTCCAGGGAGAAGAGTGCAGGGTGGTCCAGGGAGAAGAGTGCAGGGTGGTCCAGGGAGAAGAGTGCAGGGTGGGCCAGGGAGAAGAGTGCAGGGTGGTCCAGGGAGAAGAGTGAGGGTGGGCCAGGGAGAAGAGTGCAGGGTGGGCCAGGGAGAAGAGTGCAGGGTGGTCCAGGGAGAAGAGTGAGGGTGGGCCAGGGAGAAGAGTGCAGGGTGGGCCAGGGAGAAGAGTGCAGGGTGGGCCAGGGAGAAGAGTGCAGGGTGGTCCAGGGAGAAGAGTGCAGGGTGGGCCAGGGAGAAGAGTGCAGGGTGGGCCAGGGAGAAGAGTGCAGGGTGGTCCAGGGAGAAGAGTGCAGGGTGGGCCAGGGAGAAGAGTGCAGGGTGGGCCAGGGAGAAGAGTGCAGGGTGGTCCAGGGAGAAGAGTGAGGGTGGGCCAGGGAGAAGAGTGCAGGGTGGGCCAGGGAGAAGAGTGAGGGTGGGCGAGGGAGAAGAGTGAGAGTGGGCCAGGGAGAAGAGTGCAGGGTGGTCCAGGGAGAAGAGTGCAGGGTGGGCCAGGGAGAAGAGTGAGGGTGGGCCAGGGAGAAGAGTGCAGGGTGGGCCAGGGAGAAGAGTGAGGGTGGGCCAGGGAGAAGAGTGCAGGGTGGGCCAGGGAGAAGAGTGCAGGGTGGTCCAGGGAGAAGAGTGCAGGGTGGGCCAGGGAGAAGAGTGAGGGTGGGCCAGGGAGAAGAGTGCAGGGTGGTCCAGGGAGAAGAGTGCAGGGTGGTCCAGGGAGAAGAGTGCAGGGTGGTCCAGGGAGAAGAGTGCAGGGTGGTCCAGGGAGAAGAGTGCAGGGTGGTCCAGGGAGAAGAGTGCAGGGTGGTCCAGGGAGAAGAGTGCAGGGTGGTCCAGGGAGAAGAGTGCAGGGTGGTCCAGGGAGAAGAGTGCAGGGTGGTCCAGGGAGAAGAGTGCAGGGTGGGCCAGGGAGAAGAGTGCAGGGTGGGCCAGGGAGAAGAGTGCAGGGTGGGCCAGGGAGAAGAGTGCAGGGTGGGCCAGGGAGAAGAGTGCAGGGTGGGCCAGGGAGAAGAGTGCAGGGTGGGCCAGGGAGAAGAGTGAGGGTGGGCCAGGGAGAAGAGTGAGGGTGGGCCAGGGAGAAGAGTGAGGGTGGGCCAGGGAGAAGAGTGAGGGTGGGCCAGGGAGAAGAGTGCAGGGTGGGCCAGGGAGAAGAGTGAGGGTGGGCCAGGGAGAAGAGTGCAGGGTGGTCCAGGGAGAAGAGTGCAGGGTGGTCCAGGGAGAAGAGTGCAGGGTGGTCCAGGGAGAAGAGTGCAGGGTGGGCCAGGGAGAAGAGTGCAGGGTGGTCCAGGGAGAAGAGTGCAGGGTGGGCCAGGGAGAAGAGTGCAGGGTGGTCCAGGGAGAAGAGTGCAGGGTGGTCCAGGGAGAAGAGTGCAGGGTGGTCCAGGGAGAAGAGTGCAGGGTGGTCCAGGGAGAAGAGTGCAGGGTGGTCCAGGGAGAAGAGTGCAGGGTGGTCCAGGGAGAAGAGTGCAGGGTGGTCCAGGGAGAAGAGTGCAGGGTGGTCCCAGGGGCATTAATTGGGGCTGGGCATCAAGGACAGTTCTAGGACAGTTCTTCAGAACAGCAGGGGGGATCTTACTGTGGGCCACTGTCTCACACAAACAACATGAATATTTAAAGGGAAAATCTGTGAGAATCGAAAAGATAATGACTGTGCTGGGGATAAATAAAAAAAAGAGTTGTTATCCTGTCCTGGCTATAAAGATACAATCCTGAGAAACAACTGAAATGAAAATGGAACTAATGAGAGGGCTGCCAAGATGTTTTTGTTCACAATCAAAGTGGCCGTGGGACACACACACGGACAAACACTGCCTAACTATCAAAATAACCTGTTCCCAAGAGTAAAGCATGGTGGTGGGAATGTCAAGATCTGGGGCTGCTTTTCTGCCTGTGGAGCAGGACAAATCCATATAGTTAAAGAAGCCTTGAATTCTGTGGGGTACCAGATCATTCTTTAACAGAACATAATGTCATTTGTTAAGCTAAACACAGACCATGGGGGAGGGGGTGGAGGTTTCCAAATATCACAAAACATTTAAGCAATTCTTTCAAAAACCGCACAGGAGAAAGATGATTTGTGTTTTGGATTTGCTATGTCAAAGTCTGGATCCAACTGAAATGGTGTGAGTGGGCCTGAAGCAGGAAGTTCCTGTCAGACACTGCTGCGACCTCCCTTGGTACAGGAGACAGGAGACTGATCAGGGAGTGCAGGAGACATTTACTCCAGGTTAGTGTTGCTTAAGGAGACGCCACAAGCTACTGGCTCAACGGGTTTGCTACACTCTTCATTTATGTTAATGTCGTCCTGTGCCTACAATTCACCTACATCAGAACGGACCAATGACTAATCATTACACCAAGACAGAAACTAACACAGCCAAGGAAGCAGTAAACTTATATTGTATAAGGACCTTATAAAACAAGGACCAGCCCTTCAGGGTTTCCACATGTTCGAGGGATCAGGGGTGTGCTGGACGGGCCCGGGTCTCTACCATCCCAGTGTCGTTACCATCATTCAGCCTACTGAAGACAAAACCATGATGCTTGATGTAGTAAATGATACTGGTCTTTACAAGGTAATTCATGCTGCGTTACCCAGGTGTTACAATCCAGGTGTTACAATCCAGGTGTTACAATCCAGGTGTTACAAAGGAAATCCAACAAAGGCTTTACAGTGACTGGAAACGAAGGCTTGAGTAGCATCAGACAGGAAAACATAGCAACGTTTCCCCGGAGATGGCTAGAGATGCCTGGGGGCTGAGGGGCAGGAGGTGGAGACTGGTGGAGGGGCAGGAGGTGGAGACTGGTGGAGGTGGAGACTGGTGGAGGGGCAGGAGGTGGAGGCTGGTGGAGGGGCAGGAGGTGGAGGCTGGTGGAGGGGCAGGAGGTGGAGACTGGTGGAGGGGCAGGAGGTGGAGACTGGTGGAGGGGAAGGAGGTGGAGACTGGTGGAGGGGAAGGAGGTGGAGACTGGTGGAGGGGCAGGAGGTGGAGGCTGGTGGAGGGGCAGGAGGTGGAGACTGGTGGAGGGGCAGGAGGTGGAGACTGGTGGAGGGGAAGGAGGTGGAGACTGGTGGAGGGGCAGGAGGTGGAGACTGGTGGAGGGGCAGGAGGTGGAGACTGGTGGAGGGGAAGGAGGTGGAGACTGGTGGAGGGGCAGGAGGTGGAGACTGGTGGAGGGGCAGGAGGTGGAGACTGGTGGAGGGGCAGGAGGTGGAGGGGCAGGAGGTGGAGAGTGGTGGAGGGGCAGGAGGTGGAGGGGCAGGAGGGGGAGGGGCAGGAGGGGGAGACTGGTGGAGGGGCAGGAGGTGGAGACTGGTGGAGGGGCAGGAGGTGGAGGGGCAGGAGGGGGAGACTGGTGGAGGGGCAGGAGGTGGAGGCTGGTGGAGGGGCAGGAGGTGGAGGGGCAGGAGGTGGAGGGGCAGGAGGTGGAGACTGGTGGAGGGGCAGGAGGTGGAGGCTGGTGGAGGGGCAGGAGGTGGAGGGGCAGGAGGGGGAGACTGGTGGAGGGGCAGGAGGTGGAGGCTGGTGGAGGGGCAGGAGGTGGAGGGGCAGGAGGTGGAGGGGCAGGAGGTGGAGACTGGTGGAGGGGCAGGAGGTGGAGACTGGTGGAGGTGGAGACTGGTGGAGGGGCAGGAGGTGGAGGCTGGTGGAGGGGCAGGAGGTGGAGGCTGGTGGAGGGGCAGGAGGTGGAGGGGCAGGAGGTGGAGGGGCAGGAGGTGGAGACTGGTGGAGGGGCAGGAGGTGGAGACTGGTGGAGGGGCAGGAGGTGGAGACTGGTGGAGGGGCAGGAGGTGGAGACTGGTGGAGGGGCAGGAGGTGGAGACTGGTGGAGGGGCAGGAGGTGGAGGCTGGTGGAGGACTGACTCACCCAGTGGCTGGCGATGATTTCCCCACAGTAATTCATCAGCGTGGTGGCGTCCAGCTCCTCGGCTGTCTGGTAGAACCTGATGCAGTTCCTCACGTTGACGGAGGACATCACTCCCTTCTCACACCTACACGCAGACAGGGGAACACGCTCTTAGAAGCTGAGGGAGAAAGAAACATCTAGGACTGTGGTCATTTAAAGAGCACGATGTGCAGATGTGATGTGTTCAACTGTACTCAAAAACATTCGTTTTCAGTATGTAACATGAGAATCTGATGAACTACAATTACAAATTCAGTTGTGCGTGCTCATGCACACACACATGCGGCACGCACACACACACACACACACACACACACACACACACACCTGCCTCAGTACAGCAGACAATGCAAAGCTGCAACACTGAGTTTTCCCCCTGCCTCCTGAAACACCTGCTTGGTCCTGACCCCGCCCCGTGACACCTGCCTCACTAAGGCCCCGCCCAATGACCCGCCCACCTCTCTCGCAGGAGGTGGAGCTGGAAACGGTTGGCCAGCTTCATGAGGTCAATGAGAAAGATGTCGTCTTCACACATCTCCAGCTCGTCCGTGTAGGCCCAGCGCAGCATCGCCATGGCGACCTCTGGCTTGGCCTCTGAGCGCAGCGCCGTTGGTCGGTGATGGAGGAAGTGAATCGAGAACACAGGCAGCCAAAGAGAAGGAGGCTTTCAATGCACGTCATTGTCCAATACCGCGTCCTCTCACGCTGCGTGGGCAGGACAGCTGCCTCATCGCCAAATATGGAATGCTGAGAAAAGCCCCGCCCACTCTCACCTGATAGGTCGAGCTCCGAGACGGAGGCCAGGTTGGCCAGGCTCCAGACGTCGCTGCGGGCCGCCAGCACGAACTTGTGCGCACTGAACCACTCTCGCCCGACCTTCACCCTCAGGTCACTGCAACATGGGGCCACAGCTGAGGACTCGCACCTCCACAACTACAACTACCACGACTACATCTCCCAGAACCCACCTGTACTGCTCCTGCCGGTACAGATCGGCCACGATGGTCAGCAGGCGGCTGATGAAGGAGTCGCCGGACTGGGAGGGCGAGCCTCGGCCGGAGGCCTGAGCGGCCAGCACGGAGCACCTCCTCTCCGTCTCCACCAGCTTGTGCTGCATCTTGACGTACTCCTGCCGGAGCAGGCACAGGTGCTTCTGCAGCTTCTGCACCTCCTCTGTGGAGGGAGCGCAGGGGTGGAGGGCAGGGAGGGGAGGGGGGAGGGACGCCAAGTGAGAGGGGTTAACCATCGGCAGTGAGGTGGGGGGCGGACAGGTCGGAGGTGAGAGGGCATGGGTGACGACACCTGAAAGGATGCAAATTGAAGAGAAACGGAGGAGAACAGAAACGGCAAAAAGTAATAGAAAGACCAGAAACAGGGTAAGTGAGGAATGAGTGAGTCAACACACACACACACACACACAGGTGTAGAATAAGTGCCAGGAATAGATCAAGAGAAGGAGGGGAAAACAACAGGGACAGCCCAAGGTAAGAGAGAAACTATGACTAAACTGCTGAGAGAGCAGCCTGGTTGCAAACTACTTCCTGAGAACAGACACATTTACTGTGTGCAAGGCCTAAGGGCCGGTTACATGGGATTCTGTTTTGCTGCTGTAATTGCATTTCCCAAACATGATTAAGACACAGGAATGCAAACACAACACACCTTCTTTCCCAAGATTTGTGCGTAACTCTTTAACGGCTTTCCCCTTAAAGCTTTTGTCTGAACTTGTGCGTGTGTGTGTGTGGTGAAAAGAAAAACAACATGGCAGTCGGACCACATCCTGAATGGATCCTCTTCCCTCGTGCCAGAAGACCTGGGATTTGACCGCTTAGTGCAGACTCTGCACCTACCGCAGTTTCCTTCCTCTTTTCTGTCCAGAGTGTGTCGGTGTGCGCTACTCATTCCCCAGAATGCTGAGGAGACACTTGGCCTTTGCCCTGCTCTGACCCTATAACCACCTGACTTGGTCTACAAGGACGATAAACGGTGTGAAAGGGAAAAACATATATAAAGAACTTTAGCGTTAGGGAAACGATCACAAAACATTACCACGGCCATTCCAATTACAGAGTAATAGACTCTGAGCAATAGTATCAACAATCCATTAAAACTGTGTGAAAACAGATTAAAAGGATTAGCCTTTTATACTTTATGTGAGGCGCTGTTTTAGTTCTGTGCCAAACCCTGTAAGCAATGTAGTTAGCAGACCTGTTCCTTCAGAGATCATTAGGCACCATAAAGCATTTTAAAAGCATGGCAGCCTATGGCAGCCTGCAGAGTACAATGACATGATTTTGCAACCAGCACGCAGACTGAAGCCCAAACATTCAAAGTAACGGACAACCACAATACTTCACACTATAATTTTGAAGATGCGCCATAAAACGCTTACTTTTAATTGTGCTAATTATGATTAAATGTGTTGGGATTTTTGTGCTTATCATACGCCATTTAAAGTACTACCCAACAGCATAAGACGTTACATTAAAGGAAAACGTTAGAGACTATGAGATTACCAGCAGACCTGTTTGGACACATACGTTTAGATAAAGGAACCCGCAATAAAAGTGCAAAAACATTTAAGACAGCGCATCTTTTATTGCACGCTAATCAAACCTAGTCGTTAGCTGCACCAGTCTTTTTAATAGTTTATATTAATTGCAGGTCTAAGTGGATAAACGATCTGCCGCCACAAACTTGTCACATGACCGCATCACACATCAATTCCCAGACATGTCCAGTACTCGGAGGTTTAGACCTCGTTGAGTTTCGGCGCTTTTCTAACGTCTTTGCAACGCAACAGTCACCGGTGTCCGGTACTCGGTGATCCCACAACCAATACAAGTACAGCCAGAGACAACAAAACAGGCAGCGGCAATACCGTTAGGTTCCCTGAAAACAATTGTTGATTCCAGCCTAATTTAACGTTGAGCAACAAGGCCAACAGAGTCACCCCGCGGGCTCGAACAACCCCGAGAGTTTTTATTCTGCATTTCTGCCGGTGACTACAACCACCCGGCGGACGGAGCCCCACCACCGCCCTGCCCACCACCTTCCCCACACAGTCCACTTAGCTCGGTTAGCCTACTAGCTCTCCTCGCTAGGTAGACTTGGGGAAGGGGGATAAAACGCTAAATAAACCCGGTCAACGCCATGATAAATGTATATTTTTTAATTTAGGTCAAAACATTTCGCAAATGCATGTACAGAAGCACCTGTCCATGCCAACAAGCAATTTGCTCCACATATAAAACAAAAAGGGCGTGAAAATATGCAAGTAATCATTTTCATACCGTCCGCCATGTTCGATCCGTGGCTGGTCGTGTACTATCGCGAGAGGATGGAGAAACGTGAGGATGATTCTGGGAGGAGCCAGATATTTAATCTGCATAATATAATTTATGGAGTAGATCATTAAACCTGTAACACCGTTAACTATTATTGGCAAACATAGGCTTAATGATTGGATTCGTCATTAATATTAAGTGATGAATATGAAATTTATGTACATTTAAACAAAGCTCTGCACAGTACTGTATAGTAATTTATTATATGCATGTACACCCAGGCACTCCAGATAGCCAGAATTGATGGATATCCACATTAATACCAACTTTGACTGAGACCTGAACAGCTCTATTATGTTAACATTACAAAATAAAATCCACAGAATTTCATAAAATGTACCAACCCTTGATGCTTTGTGACAGAAATGTTGGGTTTATATTGGGTTCTGAACAGAATGTTTAATTTAAGAGAGCAATTTTACAGTGTCATGGCTAATTAATTTCACAATTAATAAAAACATCTGAATCTCTTGATCATATATTTTCTATGGTAAATATGATCAGTAACTGGCAATCACGGCATCTCTAGTTCTTAGTAAACACAATGAGGCCATTCAAATGTTGGGTATCAAGTTTATAGACATAGTGATATCAATGCTTATATTGATCTTTACATATCTACAACACTGCATGGGGATCCTATGTGGCATCAGTGACCCATTTTTAATACCAACGGTATTGTTTCTTGCATATACCTTTACACTGTACACCAGCTGCAACCATCTGCATTTCATCAAACTTATTGTGTGGAAAAAAAAACTTATGTATTCAGAGGTATCTGCTTCTCTTGTGGCCACTTCTCTCTCTCTCTACACACACACACACTGTATATTATGACTTCTTGTAAGAAAGCATTATTCATTCACTCTTTTTCCTCTTTGTTGGATTATTGGAGATTTCATATTTATCAGTGCTACAATAAGACAACAGACTGAAAGAAATATTGGAAAAAAATTATATTTCAGAAGAACTCACTACAGAAGGTGACAACTTCCATAACATGAAAAATATACATCAGTATTTTGTCTTTGTACATTAGGCAAGAGAAACTGCAGTAGTCTGTTGGATCCAGAATAAAATTAAACCGAGAATAAAGGGTTTGGGGAAGAAGAGGAATAGTGAAACAAACATATTCATACTCTAGCATTCGAATGCGCGCGCGCACACACACACACACACACACACACACACACACACACACACACACCTTTCAAAGCAAATCCCAGAACTGCTTGTGAGAAACCTAGTTAAAGCATGCTTAACGAACCCTATCAAAAAGACACCACACTAAAGGAAAGGGGGGGGGGGGGGGGGGGGGGGAGCCCTGCAAAAGATTTTGCTCAAATAATGGAAGTTTATGCAAAAACTAAAAAGGTACCGTGTCCCTAAATCTTATCTGTCTACCAAAACGTAAAACGCAAGAGGATATTGGATATTCTAACACACAGACGGGTGGAGGGCTGGGGATTATTGCTACACCAAATTGTCAATATCTATAAGGTTTCGTAATGCTGGTACAAAGGGTTACAAAAGAAAAATTCACACAAGCACGACAAGATCGAGGTGCGTGGGGATCTCCAGACATCTTTCCCACGGGCTTCGGATCCAACGCAGGAGGTGCAGCGAGTCACGCCGTTTCAGTCAGAGGCACTTTTGAAAAGAAAGACAAAAAAAAAAAAAAAAAACAGAAAAAAACCCCTACGTGCGCACTCACACACATGCAGGCCATGGCGTTTGCCGGGCTGTCTCCGCCACGACTGCACCTCAAAAGCCCATGGAGTACGGCCCTTCTGCTCAGCAGCACGCTCTGCGGCCAAAGGCCAGGACTCCCCCCAAACCCCGAACCACCCTCCCCGAAAAGAAACGTGTTCTGGAAGAACCCCGTTGCCCAGTTGCTTACCAGTTGACCTCAAGTGTCCACTAATCAAAAAAAGTACCCCAACGTGACATGCGCACTTTATATAAAATCCAACACAGTACTGCTACCCACAAGCCCCACCCTCCCCGCCCCCAACCCGGAAACATAAGACCAGTCCGCGTGCCAATGATGAAACATGCCTTTCTGCTATTTTTTTGTTCCTAGTTCTTTTGTGAATGCAAGGCTCTCCGACATGGGGGATCTAAGAGGAAGAAGCCTTTCCCTTACGGTTTCCATAAACCTCGACTCTCCTTATGACCTGTAACAAAACATTCACACTAGATGATGGGTTACAGAGAGAGGGGGAAAATTAACGATACTCTTTAAGATTTTAAGAGGACTCAAACTCTAACTACAGAAAGCGCTATTTGGTACTAAGTGTCTTGCTGGATGGATAGGAACGGTTTAATATATTATCCAGTTATGTCTGTGCTATTTACAGGTCTTTACAATTTCTTTCCTGAAAGTTGTATCAGTCCATAGACTTGCGTAAAAATCTTGTGTTATGGTTTTTCCACTTCTTTTTTTCTTTTTCACGTTGGCACTTAAACTGGCATGTTCTGTCCATATCTGTGTGAGCCGTTATCGTTCTGTCGCATCATCAATGCCAGCCTGTTACTGCCAACGCTCAATCAAGACGAGTCCGGCAATAGGGTGGTAGAGTGCAGAAAAACAGTGCCATGTTTCTCGACTGGAGACCTGTTGGCAGAAAAGGAAAGTTTCACAAGACCCAAAAGGATCAGACTGCACAACATGC
Source organism: Brachyhypopomus gauderio (assembly GCF_052324685.1). NCBI lineage: Eukaryota > Metazoa > Chordata > Actinopteri > Gymnotiformes > Hypopomidae > Brachyhypopomus > Brachyhypopomus gauderio. Next base: position 12,467,420 of record NC_135217.1, read on the forward strand.
TAAAGCCCGTCGCTTGTGTAACTGAAGGGTACATTCACACTGGACAAATGTATTGTGCGCCCACAAAAACAGTATGTGGACAGCCCTCCTATTACAGGGCTCAGGTGTTTGACACATCCATTGCCAACAGGTATATAAACCCGAGTACATAGCCACGCATTCTCCACAGACACTTAACAACAGATTGTAGTTAAATGCCACAAGTCAGTTTATGAAAATTCTACCTTGGTCGACTCCACGTAGTATTGTGATATGGAAGTGTACAATAGCAACAACTCTACCACCATACAAACCTAGAGCAGGGCCACAGGAGTTCCGAAGAGCGTAGCGCATATCAAATAAAATAAAGTCATGTGTTGGGAATTTCAGGAGTTGGATATCCATGGTGGAGCAGCAGGGCACCACATCAAGATCACTACGTGCAACGCTGAACATGCCACCACTGACTCTGGAACGGTGGAAACCCAGTTTGCTGCATAGCAGGAGAACGCTACCTTCTGGAATACATAGTGCCAACAGTAATATTTGAGGAGGCATAAGGGTCTGTGTTTCAGGGCTTGGGCCCCTTGGTTGCAGCGAAGGGTAATGTTAACATTACAGTATACAAAGACGTTATAGACAATTACACGCTCGCAACTTTGTGGCAAACCAGGCCTTTAGTGGGTTGCACAGAGCCCCGATTACCCTGCAGCCTTGGGCTGAACGGGACGCATCAGTTGTGAGCCAGGCCTTCTGGTCCAACATTAGAGCCTGCCCTCATAATGCTCGTTTAACTGGACGGGCAGAAAGTCCATAGAGGAGCACTTGTTCTAGAATGAATCTCCACTGCAAAGTTCTGGAATGAAATCTCCAACAAGATCGTAAAAGGCATGACGGTTAGGTAACAGTTCTTATGCTGAAATGAAGTCATCTCGGCCAATTATTTTTAGCTTTGCCAACCTTGAGGAGAAAGGTTGGCATGGCGTTGCCTCTCAAAAACCTCAAGGAGGCAAGGTTTTCACAAAAAGCTGCATATCAAGCAGCATTAGGCTTTAAAGCACAGATGATAGTCAGTCTTTCTGCACTGGATGCTACATGAAGTCCCCTAAACTTGTTCAGACAGGTTAGCATTCACCACAGAAGCAATGAAGACAGCAGCACCACCACACACGCAGAGTGAGTGACGGCTCTAAACTCACGGGGGTTTCACTCTCTCCCCCCCGGCAGGTTCTGCTCATGAACTATAGGCACCGTGCACCTATAGCTACATTCCCTCACTGCAGTAGTATGGTGCAGTCTTCTTTCCTCTCAATGCAGTTTCTTTTAACCACAGAAGGGGGGGAGGGGTCATGCTTGCTGTAAACACACACGGTTAAAAGTGCAACCAATGCTTACCCTGAAAATAGTGACGCTACAAGCTGCTGGATGAACATCAGTCAAAGGCAGTTTCTTGGCTCTTTCGTACGCAACGGGCGACTTTCCGTTTGAATTCACCGTGCCTATCTTCCCGCCACTCTTTCTGAAATGGAGAACAGAGAAGTGAAAATATATACAGAACATCAAAGTATAACCGATTCGAAAATCTCCCATCACAATTCCTGGAGACAGTTTACTCCCATCCGATTATACTTTGATTCGTAGGTTACGCAGTACAGACTGCGAAGACGGAAGCTGCCTCCGGACCGAGAGCGTCTTGTACGGACAGAGGGGGACTTACCGCGGCGTCCACGTTGGCGGGGGAGTCTCCGTTAGGGTCGGCCAGCATGGATATGACGCTGATCATGATTGTCTCCACGGTGTGGATGGGGAGCCAGCGCTCCTCTGGCTTCTCATAACCGTACTTGTCCTCCCCCGGCTCGTGCAAAATAGAAATACAAACGTCACCGTTCTTGTCCACTGGAAACAAGACCATGGACAGGAAATTAGAAAAGGCACACTAAGTACAAAAGAGACAAGAGCTTTTACAATGAAACATGCAGTATTCTCAAGCGTCCCGATTCCTGAAACATGACTACATATGGAAAAGTGCAATAAACAAACAGTAATATGGCCTAATAACCCTCACTCCACATTTGAACTAATCAATGATTAGTTATGAACAATAACGGAGATATATTCTTCAACTGCAACCATTTTTGAGTTTATAAATGTCTTAATTGTGGTTATAATATGAAAAGAAAAACGTCTCATTTCAAAACCTTCTCTCTCAGATCTTTTACTAAATGCAAAAAGTTTGGGAATTAAACAATATAGATTTAACCTTCAACATCTTAACATGGAAGGAAACTATAAAATTGTGTGTGTGGAATTTCTTGTCTGGGCTGATAAGCTACACAGAAGGTAACAGAACCCAATTCTCCTTCACTGTGGGACCAACTAGTGCAGAAGCTGAAACCAATTCTTACCATTTGGGTGCCATATCTCTGTGATGAACTTCATTTTGGGCGGCCTGAGAGGATAGTCTTTGGGAAATGTGAGATGGGCTTTAAACACGCCACCTTCACTGCAGACACAAAACATGACATTAGCAAGCTGGACTAAAAGGCTGCCTTACCTTCTGCAAAATTGCATTAGTGCTTTACTGCCCACTGAGACAGACTGCAGAGTCCACAGCTCTAGCTGAATACATGATGGTATAAAAATGTTTTTTTTTTAATATATATATAAATAAAAATAACACCAAGTCAATCAGACCCAGCTCAAAGCTTAATCAGGATATGGAAAAAAACAGGACCATTAACTTCTCTTGATTTCTTACTTGTCCTTTGACATTTAAAAAGTAAAAAAAAAATGTTACCAGTTTTACTCCTTTCTGCAGTAAATATAGCAGATTGGTTGTACTTACTACAGTGTATCAGGAGGACCGATAATGAGCACTTCCCATCTGTACAGGTCATTATCATCTATTAGTCCTGCAGAGAAGCCTTCCACTGGGTTTTTATTCAACTCTGAAAGAGAGATAGAACTATTTCTTAATGATCTGGACAAACAGTTTCACAGTGGGTGTGTGTTACTCACACCAAGACACGCAACCCCTCCTTCCTTCAGAGCACTTCTGCAATTTTGGGATTTACTGTAATGAAAATGACTCTGTAAAAGGAATCTGAAACATGGAAGAATTGATTCCAATATCTTAAATTAAACCAAGGTGGCCTCCAACTCCAATCTTGTGGGATCCGTGACCAAACACAACCTGTTGTGTGCTTCCTGAATGTGGAAAAACAACAAGGTACAGTACCCTGATCTCAGATGAGAGGTGTCGTACCCCCATTTGTGGCTGTGCGCCAGGTCAAATGGTCAGAGTCTCTGTATAAATCTGTACAAGCAGGTGGTCTCACGTGGGAGTCATGTGCAGAGGCCTGGCACACGCCGCGGCATGTGCTCGCCTTTCGGAGGGCAGCAAACCCAAACGCGGCTGGGGTGGGTGAAGCCACGTGTGCTGATGAGCCAGCCGGCTGCCCGTGGTATCAGCTTTTAGAAGCAGACGGACCGCCGAAGCGTTCTGGCCGGGGCTCACTCACAGACCAGCAGAAGGAAAGGCAGGGAAAACAACGACTGTGGAGCAAACGGAGATCGTTAATAATCATGAAGCTAATTTGGGTGATTCTCAATAGTCTTGTAGTGTTGAACAACGGGGTAGGGGTAAAACCACAGATGGAACTGCCTGATATCACGCAACAGAAATTCAGGTCGATAACAGCAAAACAAAATTAAACAAATGTTGGACTGCAATGGGAAGACAAATATAAAGAAACTGATGCAAATCCTACATGAATCCAGCCTGAAAATAGAACAGTAGTGTTTTGTAGCCGCACACATCATGTGATGCATCATGTGACTACAGGCGTGTACAAACTACTCTAACCTGGCTGTTGAGTTTACCTGTACTCATCTTCACATTAATGATTACCATTATGTTCAAATGCAAATACCCATGGTCTTTGCATGGATATCATGTAGTTCTGATATACCTCTCCCTTACACAGAGATATGTGTGTTCTCTGTGCTGTCCTTTACACCTGCTCACTTAGGGCATGGTGTGTGTGAGGTGGGCAGCTGGTGTAACACTGATTTTCCACTGAAGTTCAGAAAAAGGAGAATAAGGTCAATATTACACAGATGTGGAATAAGAACTGCACTGAGTAAAAAATGCATACAACTAAATATCAGGACTATGAGCAGAGCCATACTGAGCAGAGAGACTTGTCAACAAACGTGTTTTATATGCATCCGCCATGTCCATGCAGGACACCAGTACAAAATTGCAAATACAATAACTACCTCAGCAAAAATATAATAAAAACAAAATTTACATTTCAAACTGAAATAACCCAAACAATTGAACCACAGCTCCCAGTATTACACGTACACTGAAAAAATGGCAGTGTCTCATCTCTAGGGAAAAACATAGCTGGCGTCCAGAAAAGAACCTGAAGGCAAAAGGAATTTCCATGATGATCCCATTTAACCGATGAGCCAGAGACCAAGACAAAGGCAGATCTGATTTGTAGGGCACTAAGGAAGCTAAAGCAGACATTTCCCCCCTTTCAAAGGAAACAATAATTTAATCTGTGACTAAAGCACAGGAAAAGCAGAGAAAATAATTCACTTTCTCCAATTTCCAGAACTGACTAATGACCTTTAATGGGTCATCAAGCAGGCAACGTTGTCACTTGGCTACTTGTTTGGTGCCTGAATTAATTGCAGCTATTTCTTCACCCCATATAAACACCTCATGCTCAGGCACTGCTATTTCACACCTTAAGACCCCCCCCCCCCCCCCCCCCCCCCATGAACTTAATATAAACAATTGTTTACGTCTTTTATTTCCCCTTCAACTTTGTGGCCAACTGCAAGGAATAGAACGGGGTGCGGTGGGTTAACCATCCTGGCATTAAGGAGAAAGAGTTCAAGACACGACTGCCCATCGCTTCAGTTGATCTGTTATCCAGAGCTCCAGCTTCAAGACAGAACGAACACGAGTCTGGAGACTGCCCGCTGTCCCGAGGCCCCCCTCCTCTGCATGGTCCTCAGGCAGGGACGTCCTGTGGCACGGTGTCAAGACAGGCTTAGAAGTCGCTCAACCTCAGTGGAGAACGTTTGGCAAGAAATAGCCACGCTGTTTATGCCTTGGTAGCAACTGTGGGGGGGTGGGCGCTACTTTATTGAGTTTTCTGGGCTACTGCTTAAGGGCAGAGGTATGGGGTTTCATAGGCAGCATTACACACCATTTACACTTTTGGTTACATTTGGTTAAAAAGGAGACTCAACGCGATTAGGAAAAAAAATAGCATTTTGTAGCATGACCCATTGGTGTGTGAGGTGCACATGGGGCCCAACGCAGTGGTGGGCACGTCCAGCAACACCTCAGCTAGAAGTAATCTGTCACTCATGGATCAGGTTGCCCAATCACTGGGAGTGTTAAACAAAGGACCAAAACAATGTAAAAGGACAGTTGAAAGATAAACAGATTGGGGGGTAAAGAAAGTGTGTTATACTCGGGAAATCGGTCTTCTAGCTGGCTGTAATTTGAATGCCGCTGGGGATCTCGAGTTACTGGTTATCTGATCAACAGCCATATGGCTACAGAGCGAGACGCTCGCTAGCACTAGCGTGCTAACTTTAGCGTGCTAGCTAGATCCAGGAGAAAAACAAAAGGGACTGATCACCCTACTGCAGCAGACACCTGCACACAGGAGCTGTGTCGCACAATCAAGTCGTTATCGCTCCTTCACAACACAATCACACAGCGACTGAAATTACAATCAACCACACTGCGACCCAGAATTAAACACACCGAGGCCTGGTGAGCGAGCGAAGAAAAGAAAGAGCGAGTCCTGCTAGCTCGCCGTAGCTAAACACACCCGAGTGTCTCGTTAGCCGGCTAATAGCCCAGCTAGGCGGCTAGCACGGTCAGCAACCCCGCAGCCGGCCGGCGGTGAGGCGAACAGGCCCGTTTCTGTGAACACGACACAGATACACCAGGTAAAGTTCTACACTCTTGAAACCCAGTATATGTGGCTGGACATACGTGAAGGAGACTGGGCACATATCTTCTAGTAGAGCGGACCCGTACACTGTTTCATTATGTGAGTGGTGTATAAAACACAGGCGTATAGGGCCGAAATGGAGTGATTAGTTCGATAGCAAGCACGCTAACCAGTTAGCCAGTTAGCTCGTATTCCCACAAGCAACTGGAAACGCACCGGATTGTAGCTAGCTTAGCTTCATTCGTATCAATCACTTGTCAACAGTCTTTCAAATTACCTGCTAGCTGTCTCCTGAGTAACAGTGCTGACTGGGGCTCCGTCATTGTTGTATATGTTGTGTTCTGAATCGACAGGTGTTTATTAAACTAAGGAGAAAACGCGGCCAATAAATATCGTCGGTGTCTGTCGGTCGGTTCTAGTCCGTTTTGCTCAACATTCTGATTCCGGCAGGCGCATGCGCAGTGCTTGCAATGAAGCCACGAGAAAAGAGAGCTCGAGGGCACTTATGGGCGTTGCGTTCGCGCATGTGCCAAAAACATCTATTTGTAATACAATAAACACTGGAGATTAGGTTGCACGCTTCACCTGATAATGGAACTAGATTAAATAAGAAATTTCTCCATTAGTGATGTTGATTTTGGAAATTGGATGACCGACATCAATATATATAGTAACTGTTCATTATAGTTAAGAATTAGTTATGTTGAATGTAATCAAATTGTGAGACGTAATTGTGGTGCATCTGAATGGAACTATCTTTATTGTATCTTTAAGGTCGAGTGAACTTGTTTCACCACTAGGTGGAGGCATCTGATTCAAAGATTGAAAGATTTCTGATTACACATAAAAGACGAAAGCTGACAAACGAAAATGAATAAAACCATAATAGAATTACATAAAAAACAAATACGCAACAAATTATTAGCAATACAAGAGAAAATAAATAAATAAATTATACTCTTATTCACTCATTTCAGTTTTTATGTTGCACATGTAGGCTATTTATTAAATCTTCAGTGAACTACGTTTAATTTGTTTAATTGTACGTTAATCTATACATATAGACATATACAAGTGTTAGGCGAAGCATTACCATTTTCCTCTGAGTTTTTTTTCTTTTTCATTCACTAAGCTTTCATATTAAGATATTGCTACAGACTGTTACTGTAACAGTTGTTCTACAGTTGTTCTAGCCAACTCACTACGGACAGTTAAGATGGTGCTTGGTATTTAGCTACAGATTTTGACTGTGCAAAGGGTCGATTTGAATTATTCTATAGCTAAGAGTAGCATGCACAAGTGAAATACTTAAATTGGTAAACTGAAAGTGTTCTCATGGTTTGAAATTGTTTACAATAAGGCCAACAAACAAACATCAGCATGACAGGTACATTGTGACTGGTGATTGGTTGGTTAGTGAGATGGTTGATTTTTTCCCAGTGGCTGACCAAGGTGCATCTCAAAGGTACTGGAACAGCATAGCAAAAGTCACATTTCCTAACTGCTTGGCAAATCAATTTCACAAGAAGAAAACATTTTTGGCATACACAGAGAGCCTTCAGCGGGGTTGCACAATATCAGCCCTTTCCTGTGGTGTGATCAAGTGACCGCTTCTGTTTAAGACCAAAACTCAGATCTTAAACGTTGGATGATGTGAAACTACGAGACATTAAAGACCCCCTCCCCCTTCCCTCCAGATTTCCCAGATGTACTGATATCTCTCTGTCAACAGTGCACAAGGGTTTAGCAGATCCAAACGAGGAGAACAAACACACTTGCATATTATATGATTTTATTACCAAGTTTACATGAATTTGAATTGAAGCCTAATCCTGACTGGGCTATTGTAAGGAAATATTTAACAACTCAGGATTGAACTTTATCTCTCATTAATTCCTGACAAGTGACAGCATCATCTTTCATGCTTTTTGAGTTTCACACTAAGAAATGAAGGGACTTTTACCATGGCAAAACACTATTAAAGTTGTGTTTGGCTTGGGCAGCCTACAGCTGACCAAAAGACTATGAAAAAAAACAACCCAAACCCCACAGTTGTCTGCTAACACACATTGCGTCACAAGGAGGAACTGTTTGTAACCATGTGACCACGGTGACAGGGCTCAGTTCTAACTTGATAATCGTACAAGTTCATCGAAGTTACTAGGACCTCTGCCATTGTTTGAAGAGTAGAAAAACCTCTACTGCCATCCCTAGCCACCACAACAGAAAAGGGATACGAAAGAAGAGGACGGAGGGAAAGAAAACAAACAACGCACAAACAACAAACATGGACTGATACAAGAAGCCAGGACTCCATACATTCTAATGTAAGCCAGTTATAACCAGTCACTATGTGTGCAGTATTTCTGCTAATCAGCTGTTCTTAAATAGCTAGTTATGTAATTTACAAAAAATTGGAAACATGGCAAAAATGATCCAAAGAGGAAATTTAAATGTGTTTGAAATGCCACCTTAGCGCACATCACTATCTCTGTGCCTCAAGAGCCGGCTGTGTACTTTGTCGAGTCAGTTAGATTGATTGCATGGAACCATGAAGTGATGACTCGGCCTGCAGGCTGGACATTGGTGTGGGTTCTGTCTGGCATTCCTGGGCCAAGAACAGCCCCGGATTTGTGCAGAATTTCACTTCCATGACTACTGCAAGACATCAATATCGGCAAAATAACTGTTAAGCAGTTTTTAAAACAGATTTTGACAAAGTACCACATACTGCATTATGAGAGTCTGAGGTTCATAGGTGTTGAATTGTGTGCGATGTGTGTTCTTATGCCATATATGGTATTTCTGATAGTATCTATCACTACCTCTGTCTACTGGTAGTGACGCCATACGTTCTATGACTGAATGAATGGAACTTGAAATGCAAGTTCTAAACTCTAAGGTACTTTCTTTGAGGTATTGGTCAAAGGTCTCAACAGTAGATTACAAGCTGTTCCTATTTTCCCTTCCATCCCATAAAGATGTGCAGAGAGAATCAACTTTTTGCTCTGATGGTTTGGATGTAAATGAATAACCAGGGGTTAAGCTGAGACAAAACGCTTCTGGCTCTCCTGATGGCATGATGGAGATTCTTGTGGAAGCCTGGTTTAACTGCACAGAGTCAAAAAAATGACAGCGCTTTTCTGAGCTAATTACATCCATGTACACTACCGTTCAAAAGTTTGGGGTCACTTAGAAATGTTCTTATTTTTGAAAGAAAAGCAGTTTTTTTTTCAATTTAGCTAACAATAAATGCATCAAAAATACACTCTATACATTGTTAATGTGGTAAATGACTATTCTAGCTGTAAACGTCTGGTTTCTGGTTTTTAATGCAATATCTACATAGATGTATGGAGACCCATTTCCAACAACCATCACTCCAGTGTTCTAATGGTACATTGTGTTTGCTAACTGTGTAAGGAGGCTATTGGATATTTAGAAAACCCTTGAAAACCCTTGTGCAAGTAGGTTAGCACAGCTGAAAACAGTTTTGCTGATTAGAGAAGCTATAAAACTGACCTTAAGCTAGTTGAGAATCTGGAGCATTACAATTGTTGGTTCGATTAAACTCACAAAATGGCCAGAAAAAGACAACTTTCAATTGAAACTCGACAGTCTATTCTTGTTCTGAGAAATGAAGGCTATTCCATGTGAGACATTGCCAAGAAACTGAAGATTTCCTACAATGGTGTGTACTACTCCCTTCAGAGGAGAGCACAGACAGGCTCTAACCAGAGTAGAAGGAGAAGTGGAAGGCCCCGCTGCACAACTGAGCAAGAAGACAAGTACATTAAGAGTCTCAAGTTTGAGAAATCGACGCCTCACAGGTCCTCAACTAGCAGCTTCATTAAATAGTACCCGCAAAACGCCAGTGTCAATGTCTACAGTGAAGAGGCGACTCGGGGATGCTGACCTTCAGGGCAGAGTTGCAAAGAAAAAGCCATATCTGGCTAATAAAAGAAAAAAGATTAATATGGGCAAAAGAACACAGACATTGGACAGAGGAAGACTGGAAAAAAGTGTTATGGACAGACGAATCAAAGTTTGAGGTGTTTGGATCACACAGACGAACATTTGTGAGACGCAGAACAACTGAAAAGATGCTGGATGAGTGCCTGACACCATCTGTCAAACATGATGGAGGTAATGTGATGGTCTGGGGTTGCTTTGGTGCTGGTAAAGTGGGAGATTTGTACAAGGTAAAAGGGATTTTGAATAAGGAAGGCTATCACTCCATTTTGCAACACCATGCCATACCCTGTGGACAGCGCTTGATTGGAGCCAATTTCATCCTGCAACAGGACAATGACCCAAAGCACACCTCCAAATTATGCACAAACTATTTAGAGAAGAAGCAGGCAGCTGGTGTTTTATCGGTAATGGAGTGGCAGCGCAGTCACTAGATCTCAACCCCATTGAGCTGTTGTGGGAGCAGCTTGACCGTATGGTACGAAAAAAGTGCCCATCAATTCAATCAAACTTGTGGGAGCGGCTTCTGGAAGCATGGGGTGAAATTTCTCCAGATTACCTCAGCAAATTAACAGCTAGAATGCCAAAGGTCTGCAATGCTGTAATTGCTGCTAAGGGAGTATTCTTTGACGAAAGCAAAGTTTAAAGTAGAAAATTATTTCAAAAAAAAAAAAAAACATTATTTCTACCCTGTCAGTATCTGCACTATATTTCTATTCATTTTGCAACTCATTTGATAAATAAAAGTATGAGATTTCAGGGAAAACACAAAATTGTCTGGGTGACCCCAAACTTTTGAACGGTAGTGTAGGTACTGAAATCTCAAATACTTCCTTTTTCCAAAAATCAACTTGGCTCAGCCCATCCCCCACTGCCACACACACACACACACACACACACTGAAGTACATCCATTGTTTGTGAGGCAACTAGCAAACAATGTTAGCTTTTTTCAATAAACGTGAAGGTTGAATGCAACGAAGGATGGAGTGCGTTTGGGGAATTTTCAGCCGAGGCCATTTTGTAGGCTTCTGAAGCTTAACTGCAAACTGCAGGCAAACTTGATTCACTAACAATTTCAAGCAAATCATTTCAAGGTAGAACAAAATGTCGCAGACTGAAGTCCCGGGTTACAGTAACTTGGGTTACAGTAACCTGGGTTGCTGTCAAGCCACTGCATGTATGGAGTGTGTATGTTCTCACTGCCTATGTGTGGGCTTCCTCCCATGATCCAAAGGTGTGTATGTGAGGTCAACTGGTGGCTCTTTTGCCATTTGCTCTTTTGTGAGATCAGCTGGTGCCTTTTGCTGCTGGGATAATCTCTGAATTGGATTAAGTGGTGTAGAAGATGAAAGGAAGAACAGTTTTATGCACCATAAAACTTCTTTAGGTTTGGAGAGTCACGGATCTCCAGTCCACGCTGCTGAACTGAATGGTGTGGTGTCGCTTCATTCCAGCCACGCTCAAGATTGCTCACAGGTTTTAAAATTTGTTTCCAGCAGAGGCGTGAGCACTGCTGGTTAAGCATGGAGGACACGTCCCCCATCGTGTCCGTCGAGCCCGGCGATGACGTGTCTCTCAGCTCGAAACCTAGGAGCCGGCAGTACGGCTCCGTCAGCCGCGAGCCTGCAGGGGGCGCCGTTTCCCCCGCGGACGCACCCGTCGTCTCTGCTAAGCGGGCGTACGTGGCCGTGGCGGTGCTCTGCTACATCAATCTGCTCAACTACATGGACCGCTACACCATTGCAGGTGATGCAGGGAATTCAGCCTCATATTTTTGTTTACCCAGGAATCCTTTCTTGTTTATTTGTTTGTTAATTGCAGCCCTTGGGCCATGGGCACACAAGTGAAAAAACATTTGGTTTGTGTGTGTTTCAGGAGTTCTGCCTAGCATCCAGGAATTCTTTAGCATCACCGACAGCACGTCCGGCCTACTACAGACAGGTATCAGTGTCAAGAAGGTCTGGAATGTCTGGGGCCAAACCACCACAGATGGGAGTCATGGAGATTTCTGTCATGTTCAGTATCAGTGTCCCTGTTGGGGTGTTGAGCTGTTGGGGTGTGAAGGTTGCATAGCACAGGTTCCTGTCTCTGCATTTAACAGTATGCTCTGTATGTGTGGTGTATAAGGGATCACTACATCTGTTTCTGTAGCAATCACTTCTAACCACTTCCTGTTCACTTGGGTAAGATAGATATATTTGGGCCTGATATTCTCACACTCGTTCAACTCCCTGAGTCATGGGGAGACAGTGCTGTGTTGAGAACGATCTGCTATGAGATAATGTCTTGACGACAGTGTCTCTCGAAGTTAGGAAATGAGTAGGGCTGAATGTGGTAAGGGGTTGCTAGCCAGTCCAGGGCGGTATGACTCACTCACTTACAAAACAAACGTAGAATTAAACATAAGTCAACATGTCGCTTTGACCCTTGATGTTGTCCGATGTTGTTTTTTTTTTTTTTGGTATCAGCCTTGATATCAAAGTTTGCATGGACATCCATTCCCAAATGATCCAAGCACAAAGTCAGCTTCACAGGAGAACCATCAGCTACACGAACTTGCTTTTTGTGTGATATGCAATGCATTTGCACCAACTGGTTCTCCTGCAGTATAAAAGAGGAACCTGTTTAATGACACTTATCATTTACCCACAAACATTACAGCCCTTTTTGTTTATTCTAAACCATTATTGGATGCATGAGAGGCGATATTTAGTCTGAACTCATCGTTATTAAAATACTCTCTTGTTTACAGTTTTCATCTGTAGCTTCATGCTGTTGGCCCCTGTCTTCGGTTACCTTGGAGACCGGTACAACCGGAAGGCGATCATGGTGGCAGGAATGGTTGTGTGGCTTGTGACAACACTGTGCAGCTCTTTTGTCACTAAAGAGGTGCCAGCTCCACTCTTAGCAGACATTCAGCACTTCAGTTATCTTACACTGTAATCTCATAACCACTATATTGAGACACAGTTGTGGGCAGGAAACGTAGTTATACATCACAGGCCATTTTCATGCTAGTCTCTCACTCTGTACACATAATGTAACAGTCTGCACCTTTCTCTTGGGCAGCAGGCCCTGTAAGTCACCACGCTGACCCGTATCTTTCTGGCCGCAGTATTTCTGGGTGCTGGTGCTGACGCGGGCCTTGGTTGGCACGGGAGAGGCGAGTTACTGCACCATTGCGCCCACCATCATCGGAGACCTGTTCATCGGCTCCCAAAGATCCATCATGATCTCCTTCTTCTACATCTTCATCCCAGTAGGAAGGTGAGGGTGGAACATAAGAAGGAACGTGAATGTCTAAGTGAATTAAAAAATATCTAAATCGTGGGAGCTGAAACTCTTTGAGGGGAAAATGGTGAATGAAATGCTGAAAGCAATACTGAATTCCTGTCAGAACCGAATGGAAAACCACCTCGAACCACAAGTACCTCAGAACTAGGATGCATTCCTCTGTGGGCTGCTGTCAAAGTGCAAACCACAAAAGACCTCACTGCATTTCAGTCAGGAACAGTGTGGCATTCATGTCAGAATGAAATGGAATCACAGTCCAATCACAGCCCACACCTGAATTCTGGAGGCGGTCCATGATACAGGGCCATACAGACCACAAGATTCCTACTTTCCATTTTCTCTGTGTCACTGTTTAAACACTGAATTTCACTTTGCTCACTGTAATGGTTAAATTACAGTAAGGAATATATGTTTGAAGTGCAAAGTAATATAGTCACAAAATACATTTCATTACATGCAAAAAGCAATGTATTGTTTTACAGTAAAGAGGTCAAATGATCTGAGAACAGTATGGTTTAACTTTTCATTCTGGAATGTATTCAACATATTACTGAGAGCAACATCATGTGTGTATTGCATCTTCACCTCCACTGTTGCCATTCTGAACACTCCTGTTGCTGTTCGTCCTATCCTGTTTCTGTGACGTTCTTATTACACATGAAAATAAAAAATAGGCCTGGCCTTTCAGCACAAAACAGACGTGGCCCTCAGATTCAGGCCAGTTCCTCTGAGTCCCACTCCCCTCCTAGAGTTTCACGATCACTCCTCAAACCACAACCAACTAAAGGCACGCTCCCCACCTGTAAGAAGATACCACACATTGCCAGGTTTGTAGACGTTACACCTAACTACCCATAATGACCCCCCCCCCCCCCCCCACTTGTCCCACCCACAGTGGTCTTGGCTACATCCTGGCAGCACAAATCGCGAGTGCGACAAGAGACTGGCGCTGGGCCCTCAGGGTAAGACGCTCCTTTAAAATCTTGGGAAATCAGGACATAGTTGATGTTTTCACAGAGGGGTTCGGCTGCGCCAGACACGGCATGCAGACGTCACGCCTGTCCTGTGATTGGCTCTCCGGAGGATCATGGGAGATGGCCTTAACACCTTGGGGCTTTTAAACTTAGCTGTGCTCACTTCGATTGGAGATTCTCTAATATCTGAACATGTACTTCGTGTTCTCGGTGGGGCTATAACATTTCCACCTATTTGCTGTCTTGCTATGAATAGAGTCTCCTTGAGCCGCACATGCCTTCTCGTAAAATTCAGCTTTAAAAGGTTTTATACCCATTTAATCATTGGAGCCCAACAGAAATAGAGGTCATTTTGGGCAGTTAGAACTGATCTAAAACTGATCCAGCTAACGCTGGCGCTTGCTCTACCGCAGCTCAACCCCATCCTGGGCGTGGTGGGCCTCGTCCTGCTGGTGATCTTCACCCCCAACCCCCCTCGAGGAGCCGCCGAAGCTCACGGGGCTGCGTGCATGGAGCAGACGTCTTACCTGGAGGACGTCAAGTATCTCCTCAGGAAGTGGGTAACGCTAAACAGAACAGCATGGAGAGAAAAGGCCACAAGTTACCATAGAGACAATTATGGACTGTTAAAAGAGCTTTGCGTTTTGTGAACAAAACTGTCCCATATGGGAAAACTAGAGAAAGAAATGGGGTAACATACCTTATCAGGACACCCAAAACAGTCCTTACAAAGTTGTTTTTAGACAAAAGCTACATGTTTTAAACTGAAGGGGAAAAACATGTCCTTACAGTTACTGGGGTTCAGATTGGGTTTAACCACTAAAACAGTCAGTCTTCGTAAATTCCTATTACATATTGATATTATGCATTTATAATGCACGTATGTTGTATGTTTGGGTCCATGCCGTGACTGTGTTGGTGTTTTGGGGGTTTCTCCTCCAGCCGGAGCTTCGTGTGGTCCTCCCTGGGAGTGACGGCCATGGCGTTTGTCACAGGGGCGCTGGCATTTTGGACGCCCACCTTCCTGTCTCGTGCTCGGGTCAAGCAAGGCATCATGGCCCCCTGTGTGGAAGAGCCCTGCGACCCCTCCGACAGGTGTGCACACTACAGCCTTTGACCTGTGTCTTCTTGTCACATGACACCAGTTGAAATTTTGCCACAGTGCTATAAGGAGAGAATTTTTCCTAATCAAAACTAATAGCTGCTTAACATTAATATATACATAGGTCAGACTTCACTTCATACTAATTATATATCTCATATGACACTCAGGTTACATACAGGTCTGGTGTAGGTGTCAAATTATCTGGTGTTTTAATTTGAAACACCCCTTGGATGGGGTTGGGGGGGGTTTTCTTTTTCTATTCCTAGAATTTCTATTCTATTTCTATTTACTGTGTCTGTGTTGACACAGCTTCATCTTCGGCGCCATCACAGTGGTGACGGGCATCGTCGGGGTGTTTGTGGGCACTTCCATATCCAGGAGGCTGCGTGACCGGGTGCCCAGCGCTGACCCCATCATCTGCGCAGTGGGCATGCTCAGCTCCTCCCCCTGCCTCTTCCTGGCAGTGGTCCTGGCGGCCACCAGCATCCCCGCCACTTACGTATGCTTGACCCCGTGACCCCGGGACCCTTTGATCTGTACAAATTCTCATTTTTAAAAATTTGTCCAAATTCTCATTCATCTGCTTGTTTGATTTTTCAGACATTCATTGGTATCGGAGAGGTTCTGCTTTCGCTGAACTGGGCCATTATAGCCGACATCCTGCTGGTAAGAGTTTGAAGAGCGTCAGTGCAAGAAGACAAGAATCTCACATGTTTCACACTCTCATAACGGAGCTCACACTCTCGTGATGTATCTCACCTGACAGAGTAGACAGAACACGGGGATCGCAGCGACAGGGTCATGGGTTCGATTCCCACAGCACACACATAATGTCGTATTAATCAATATGTAAGTTTCTCGCGATAAAAGCATTTGCCAAATGTTGATTATGTCCAAAGCCCATCTCAGAAATAACTGATCAGTTAAACTTATAACAAGGGTATAACATCATAATTTTAACTGTGTCCTGTCTTTTCTTTTGACATTTTAGTATGTCGTAATACCAACCAGAAGGGCAACCGCCGAAGCCTTACAAATTATGGTGTGTCATCTCCTTGGCGACGCAGGGAGTCCTTATCTCCTTGGCACAGTAAGCACATGCTGTAGATATGGAAACAACAATCGAACCACAGAAATGTGGCATCGCACTTGACCCAGGAATGCAGGTGCAAGCTAATCACGATGCCTCTGTGTGTGTGTGTGTGTGTGTGTGGCATGCAGATCTCCGATACCGTCAGCAAGTTAAAGCCCAACTCTCCAGAGTGGCGCTTCTATAGTCTGGAGTACAGCGTTCTGATCTGCCCCTTCGTCGGGGCCCTGGGGGGCCTCTTCTTCCTCCTCACTGCCCTTTACATCAAAGAGGACCGCAAGGCCGCAGAGATGCTGACGAAAGGTAGTAAGACCTGTAGTAAGAGCTCTGGTATGTGCTGTAATAAGTGTGGTAGTATGTACTTTAGTATGTACTATAATATGTGCTGCAGTATGTACTGTATTATGGGAGAATGATATGGGCATTACCAGTGAACAGAAAAGCACAAACACTAAAGCTACTAATACCTGAAATTATTTCACTGGCTCTTTCACCAGTCACCTGGATTTGAGATTCGAACACAGTGTGTCTGTACAAATATTATTGCAATGTATATACACACACAGTCCTCCTTCCTATAAAAACAAGCTTCCATCTTTAACAAAGCAAACAAACAAGCAACATATGGCAGTCCTGCTTAGGCCCTCAGGCTCCTCCCTCACAGGCTGGTCGAAAGCTCCCATTGGCTACTCAAAATACAGTGTTAAAACAAAGCTCCCTCATTTGTCCATAGCCTGGTATCTAGGACCACATCGCACAAGGACAGAGAAAGAGAAAAAAAGCAACAAAAAAAAAGGACATTGTGACATTTCACAATATCAAAGATATATAAGATAATCTACCCCTTAAACAGCTCAACAAGCCATTGCTTAACACTACAACACATGAAGCAGCACATAGCAGAATTATAGGACACATATTTAATAACCAGTCATTTATAGCACATTCACATTATGTTGCAGCATAATTTTATGATTTATTCTCCATATGCAACACAAAGCCCTTTTGGTTTGTAACACTCCGCACAGCTAAACACAGGGTTCAGCAGCACACATGTGAGACCAAGCAATCTGGGATGTGTGCTCTAATGTCTTAATTCAATTACAGGTTATAATTAAGGGAGGGAGAGGAATGCACAGAGAGGGAGGGAGGGAGGGAGAGAGAGATAGAGAGAGAGATTTTTTGTGGGCGCAGTGAAAGGCAGCATTGTTTCCTGTGGCCTTTCTACCTCCCTCTCCTTCTCCCAAAGATTTACAAAGCGCTCAGTCTTTCTCTACGTGGATCCCAGGGCGTGCGGACCCTGACTCTTCTGAATTAAAGAGTGGATCCCAGGGCGTGCGGACCCTGACTCTTCTGAATTAAAGAGTGGATCCCAGGGCGTGCGGACCCTGACTCTTCTGAATTAAAGAGTGGATCCCAGGGCGTGCGGACCCTGACTCTTCTGAATTAAAGAGTGGATCCCAGGGCGTGCGGACCCTGACTCTTCTGAATTAAAGAGTGGATCCCTGCGCGACCACCCAGCACCACATGTACTTCTAGAACAAGGATTCATAGCTCGTGCCACGGAGCACAGACCGCATTCCAAAAAAGTTGGGACACTAAACAAATTGTGAATACAAACTGAATGCAATTATGTGTAGATGGCAAATATCAGTATTTTATTAATAATAGAACATAGATGACAGATTAAAAGTTTAATCTGAGTAAATGTAACATTTTAAAAGGAAAAATATGTTGATTCAAAATTTCACAGCGTCAACAAAGTAGCAGTAAGTGTGTAACGTATGTCGTAGGCAGAAGTGACGCAAACGCAAATGAATGAATATTTATTAAAAAGGAGACAAACAAAGGCTACACTACAACGTAGAAGGCAGAGAGGGATAACAATCAGACGGGAGCACGAGACAACTAGATAAAGATGACAAGTACAGGATCATAAACTAAACGTAGGACTATAATATAACCAAGCGGGCAGCGACTAATGGAAGAGAGAAGAGAAACACAACAGACAACGGACAAGAGACTTAACCAGACTACTGAACACAACAAGAGTAACCGTAAACAAATAAGCAAACTAGAATACAGAGGAATACAACTAGAGATTAACAAAAGCGATAGGGAAACAAACCACAAAACAAATGATAAATGAGACAGACTACATGGAGCAGAGCAGAAGGGCAATGGGGAGAAAACATAAACTAACAGTAGCAACCAGGGACAAAACTAAGAGCAAGAGCAGGCATAAACTACACAGGGAAACACGTAAGAGAAGCAGAGCAAGGAGGGACTCGTATACAATGACCGACGATGGTAGACAGGGCAGGGGAAACTAAATACACGACAACCAGGGAAGAAAACGAGACACAGGTGGACACACTGAGGATGGGGGCGTGGCAGACAGAAGGGAAACCAAGGAAACGGGGAAACTAGGCGGGGGAGGAGGCCGGAGCTGGACGTGACAAAGCTGGAAAAAGGAAATTGAGCATATAACAAACAGCTGGAAGACCAATTAACACTAATTAGGTTAATTGACGACACGATTGGGTTTAAAAAGAGCTTCTCCGGCTCCCTGAAGCCAAGATGGTAAGAGGATCAGTAATTCCACCATTGTTGTGCAGAAAGATAGTTCTGCAATACTAGAATGGTGTTACCCAGTGTAAAATAGCAAAGAAGTTATCATAATCAACCGTGCATAACAACATCAAAATATTCAGAGAATCTGGAACAATCGCTGTGGGTCATGGCTGTAAAACTCTACTGGATGCTTGTGATCTCCAGGCCCTTAAACGTCACTGCACCTCAAACAGGAACGCCACTGTCAAGGAATTAACAGAATGGGCTAAGGAATAGATCCAGAAAGCATTGTCAGTGAACACAATCCACCGTGCTATCCGCCGTTACCAGCTGAAACTCTACAGTGCAAAGAGGAAGCCATTTCTAAACAAGCTCCACAAGCTGAGATGTTTGCACTGGGCCAGGGGTCATTTAAAATAGAATTTGGTAAAATGCAAGACTGTTCTGTGGTCAGATGAGTCACAATTTGAAGTTCTTTATGGAACACTGGGACGCCTTGTCATCTGAACCAGAGAGGACAAAGATAACCCAAGTTGTTATCACTGATGGTATGGGGTTGCATGAGTGCTTGAGGCATGGTCTGCTGGCATGTCTGGAAAGGCACCATTAATGCAGAGAACTATGTTCAGGTTCTAGAACAACATGTGCTCCCATCTAGACGTCGTCTCTTTCAGGGAGACCCTGCATTTTTCAACAAGATAATGCCAGACCACATTCTGCAGCAATCACAACATCATGCCTACGTAGGAGAAGAATACGGGTCCTGAAATGGCCAACCTGCAGTCCAGATCTTTCACCTAAAGAGAACATTTGGTGCATCATAAAGAGGAAGGTGCGACAAAGACGGCCCAAGATGATTGAACAGTTAGAGGCCTTGTATTAGACATGAATGGGAGAGCATTCCTATTTCTAAACTTGAGAAACTGTTTCTCCTCTGTCCCCAGACGTCTGTTGAGTGTTGTAAGAAGAAGGGGGGATGCCACACAGTGGTAAAAATGGCATTGTCCCAACTTTTTTGGAATTTGTTGACCCCATGAAATGTTGAAACAACATATTTTTCCCTTAAAATGATACATTCTCTCAGTTTAAACTTTTGATCTGTGATAGTTTTTATTCCACTCACAATTTGTTTTAACTTTTTTGGAATCCGGTTTGTACTAACGCTACCGACATGCGTCCGTGTCATCTGAGAGACGAGGTGTCCGTTGTGCTGACAGGCTGTGTTCTTGTTCTCCGCATGTTTCCGTGCCCCGTCTGCCTTAGCCTGCGTCCCACCTGAGACCCCGACCCAGACAGAGGGCGTCACAGAGTCGGTCTGAGTCGTCGTGTTTACAGCGATACAGCCGTGGAGCGTCTTCAGATCGACGGCCAACAGACATTTCTTTCGATCTGATTCGGTGATCGTTCTTTTTATTTGCTTGAATGTGATTAATCTTTCGCATGTGTGCCTGCCAACATTGTGTCTTTACAAACAAACCCCACAAGCACACATTCGGTTACTCACGTTAAACACATTCCACTAAGCATAAATTCCCTGATCAACAGTCAGGTGCAGCTCAGTATTCCCCTCTTATAAAATTATTATCTTATATATGTATATTATATTAAGTAGATCCAGTAGGACTATATATGGTTATGATCAAAACAGTGCTGACCATGAAGTCTCTTGTTCTTCCTGGTCTTTCACTGGGACTAATAGAAGTACAGTCATCAACCTGTTTTAATGGTCGAAAGGCAACCAAGGCAGCATAATGTATAGCACATATAAAACAGCCCCTTAAGATTCTTGCTTCCTGTTTATCCACAGACCGAGAAACATACCTGATAGAATCTCTTATTTTATTTAAATGTTACTACTTTAAAATAAATGTATAATGTATGAGCCGACAATGTTATTTTTGTTATACATGAGGTTATTTTTGTTGAACGCAATAAAAATTACAGACGTGTAATGCCACAATTTTACCACAAGGAGGCACTGTACTCTTACTTGTAAGTAGCCATGCAACGAATATAGCCTACAACAAATCAAAATGCTTGAACATTCTCATTTTGCTCAGCATATGCAGGCTACTGAAATGATTAATCACCTTTGGATCTGCTACACTGCAGTTTTAGATTAACTGCCTTAATGTTCATCTGTGCTGTGAGTCAGGAGATCTGGGGCTATCTGTGAGATCTGGCTCATCAGCTGATGTGATAAAAGTAATTAAAGATCTATTCACAGGTTAGTATAGACTGTTTACCCTATACAAATGACCAAGGCCTTGGGTGTCAGCACTGGACATGTCGGAAAGCAGTGAACACATTTTTGTTGGGAAACTGAGCCAGTTTGTCTTGAAGGTGCGACTACACATCAGTATGAATGTGCTTCCCTGTCCCTGTCAAATTGGAGCTGTTACACAGAGACCTTTATCCTGTAAAGTGAAACGAACCTTGTGAAATGGCTGTCTTAGTGTTTTTAATTCATAGAGTTTAGGAATTATGGGTGTGTGTGTGTGTGTGTGTGTGTGTGTGTGTGTGTTTCGTTTATGCCCATGTTTGGTTATATTTTACCCACTGCATTCTCTAAAGGCATAGCAACTTGTCAATCACCCATGCCAGCCTGAAACCAGCCACTACACACACACACACACACACACACACACAAATTCATAGATTTACATTCACACACACAAGTGTTCAAACACAGTTCTAGGATGAGTGCGGTGTGTCAGGTAGTAGCAGGCCGGACGCCCACTTTTCAGAGGACTCAAAGTTCTGGGGCTGAACTCACAAGCAAAATATTATTTAGGAACGTGAGAGTTTTTGACGTGCTCAGGAAAAGCATTCTTCCGTGACACCTGTCAGTGACGCTGACTCTCTTGCTCAACAACAGTGCAAGAACAGCTAATATGCCCCCCCTCCACACACACACACACACACACACACACACACACACACACACCTTTACACAATGTACCAGTCCATTGTTCTGCCCACTTAATTCTTCCAGCAAAATACGGCGCTCTGTCGGCCACTGATGGTCAAGGTCGTTTGGCGGGGAAAGCCAGCCATCAGTTTTTCCTTATCGCTGGAGCCCGTTTCCATCATTCTGCTCGGTCCTTTTCTTCTCCACTCCTAATTCTGGATAATTCTGACCTCGTGCTTGGAATTTTTGCAGCCGTTTCCTCCACAGACCCGGTTCCACGGACAGGGAGGAGTGTGCTTGCTAAAGGCAAAGGCGGTGTTAAAGATTTCCGGACAGCATTCCAGCTGGGTAAGACGTCTGACCCGTAATTAGGACACAATGGGCATTGTCCGCCGCCCGAGCTGGCGATGCCTTTATCGGTACCATAATGCCTTTCCTGTGAGCAGCTCCCAAACCTGACAGGAAGCTGACACAATGGCTAATAAATTAAGATGGGTGATCGATGCAAAACAGTGAGCCGAACCAAGTTGGGGGGGGCAGAGTCTGTGTTTACCTTGAAATACTGTACATTCCAGAGCGATGCACAAGCATACAGACACACACACACATACACACACAGACAAGCATGAAGACGGGTGTGTCCATGGGCACTGCCAGGCAGACACAACAGCAGACCTCACAGGTATAGCTATACACCATGGCCTAATCCTGTCATCATGTCTCCTCCCCCATCATAGCTAGAGTGGGACACTCTGTAATGAAGTTCCTCAGACACTTACTGGACTGCATTCACCTTCTGTAGCTTCTGCTATACCTCTCCTCCCAAAGACCTGCCATTACGTCCACACTCAGGCCTCGCTAGTAATCTAACCTCCTAATTTTCAGTGTAGTTAATGAATACAGTCTGTGCTTGGTAATGCGTTTAATAAGTTTGTTTAGTAACTGAGCAGTAAGTGTGGGGTCCACGGCGTGACGTTTGGCCCTGCCCCTGCGCCCTACGTACCATCGCGCGTCTCGTGCTCATCTCCTGCTTCGCTTCCTTTGGTTTCTGACTCACTCTGCTGCGTCTGCCCGTCCCCCGCCACTGATCCGAGAACAGTTTTAAAGCTCAGGCAGCCCTGGTGCATGTGTTAACAGTGTGCCCTCTCAGAGGGGGAGGGGGGAATCGGCCTATCAACCACATAGGCCGTCGACCACAGAGGTGGCTTGACGTCTCTGAGATCGATTACATTATGCTCTTTAGCTGATGTTGCTGAGAGCATCAGGGCCATTCGGGCCAGAGATAACTTCAGTATATGTACACGCCTGTGGATTAAACATTTATAAATGCCGGCTAAGAATTGCCCATTTAAAAATACAGCAAGGTGTCATATGAAACACATTTTTAGTCAGACAAAACAAATTAGGACACTTATTCTAAGTATCTGTTTTGTGGCCCTCTATTATGTCTGAGTTTCCCATATTTATTTATAGTAGCAGTGTCAGGCCTTATATAATGAGTATCACATCTCAGCCCTATAAGAAGCACATAATAATGTATTCAGTGGGTTTTTACTTTATTTGTACTATTTTCTCTCTCCTGCCAAGCGTGAAGTCATACCTGTTCATTTTCCCATTCACTGCTCTAGAACCTGCTGTGTTGATGAGGCTTCTCCACTCTTGCTAATGAGCTGAGGATCTGAGACACCCACGACAGGAAACACTTGTCTGGGATCAGTGTAAGGTGTTACAGGTAGTGCCTTAAATTATATGTCTGAATGAGAATTCCAGTCAGGACGGATGAGTAAAAAAGCTAACAAACCCCCCCCCCATCCCCAGAAACAAACAAAATCTGCTATATTACAAAAGACGTCTGCGCTACCTGTCAAATTCAGGAACTGCTGTTGCTAGTGGCGTTTTGGAAAAAACCTGGTTGCTGCTCACAAGAGAAACACAAGCTGAAAATGTGTAAAAGAAAGGTGACATTTTAAAAAAATGATCAGTTAGAGAATCTGCATGGCATGTCACTAGACCCTATTATATTAATTTTGAACACTGTGGCCAATTTTGGGTTGTGTCTGAAATTGTGTACTTGAGCGAACAATTCATTAATTTGAAGACCTAAGCACTCACACTGTATAGGCCACAATGATCTAATAAAGAACCTGGAAGCTCTGTATCCTAAATTGTGCCCAAAATGCAAAAGTGTACTAAAGAATATACGCTTGGTGCATACCAATTGTGTACTACACCCTAATACTATATGGTATACTGTATACTACATCCTGATCTTAATGGCATGGATTAGGTAGGTTAGTACACAACATATTTAATGTCCTACAGTGCTTTGCACAAACCTAAAGTGATAAAAGTGACTATGAAGCCTGTTAAGATTTCTTTCTTTGAGATAAATAAATAAAAACATTTGTGATTCCGTCATGCATCACGGAAAGGGTAGACCTGGTCCGAAAAAAGCAGGTGCAGTTCCCTACGCATATTTGAATTACAAATATAGGCAAAACACCTGACAAACTGGGAATACTGATTGCAGACACAGCTGTAGTTGGGCTGTATTGAAGCTGGAGTCAGAACTGGCCTCTAAATATGTATAGATTTTCCTCCATTAGCATTTACAACAGTAAAAGGAAGGTCTAGGCCCAGCTCTCTAAAGCAGACTACTGTGTGTTTGCTTAAATGTGTCGACAAAAACGCACCGAGCCAGAAAAAAAGTAGGCAGAGCTTGAAGGTCAGTCTTCTAATCACACAGTGTAGCTATCTGTGGTGTATGTGTCTCCATGTAGTTAGCATTCCTGTATCCATGTGTTCTCTCTCTCTCTCTCTCTCCCTCGGGTGGACACAACCCAAATGCAGGCACATAGAGGGGTAATTACAAAGAAGTCGGGGAACTAAAAATACTCGCTAGTGTAGCACACCAGAAATCAATGGTACAATGGAACACGCGCGAGTCCAACACAAGAACTCTGGGTCTTGTGTATAATTGTAGCTGGTGTTCTGCTAGTGTGATGTGTATGGTGCCTGCTAGTTCAACAGCTCACAATTTGAGGTAGGCCTATTTTAATTCCATTACAGTAACGAAAACAACATAAAAATGAGATTCCCATCCAACATTGTTTTCTCTTTCGTTCATGAAATAATTCACATTTTATAGAGAGCACGTCCTAAGAGCATGAATCGGTATTGCACAACCTCCTATGAAAGCGTTTAAACAGGTGAACGTTTGCGTTATCTGCGCTCACGCGTGCGCAAACCTCCACAACACACCCACGCACACACGCTCCATGGGGCTCGCAACTCTTAGTTGTTTGTGTCGAGAGATTATGAGCATTTAAACTTCAAAGGAGCTGCCCTTGGTGTACTTAATACAGGCATCCAACCTACGAAACAAAAATAAACCCCTGTGGAGGTATGTGGGCATATGCGACTCGGTGTTGCTTTCATACGGACGGAGGAGTGATGGCCAGGCGACGGTGGTCCTCGGGCTAGGCTAACACTAGCTAGCTAGTAACCGCTCACGCGCTCATTCTAATAGCTGCTGCCCGGTCTGGTGTGACGTCAGAGAAACGTCTTAGATTATTACTGTACTGACGTCTCAAATGCCTGATGGCTAAATGAAGATCACTATAAATATGCCTCCTGCTAATTTTCATCTAGGTAAATTCACCATTTAATGATTTTATTGAGCTGGAACATTTTTCAAAAAACGTTTAAACGTCATGGACATGTTAAAGCTGCTTTGTGACAACATGTGTTGTGAAAAGCGCTATACAAATATATTTGATTTGATTTGATTTGATTTATGCACTGCTATGGAAGAAGTTACTGAGATATGCTCAAAAAGCATAACCCCAGTATGTTCAAATCAAACCGGTAGACTATAGTTCAGACATGGTGACGCACCACTGATGTCCACTGCTACACAAACTTCAGTGTACATTGTAAATGTTTCTTTTTTACAATGCATATATATTTATGCATAAAATATAAAATTATATATAAAATTATGTTTTGAAAAAAATCTTTTAAAGTGTTAGTTAATGTTAAGATCAAATAGTTAATTGTCCTTCAGTTAACTTCAGGAACTTTAGATTTATGAGTTTTTAGAATGCAAAAGTAAAACAAATGCTAGTTTGTTTTTATTGATACAATATAGAAATTATGTAGCTATTTTCAGATATTTGCAACTCTATGCTGTATTATTCAAAATGTTAAAATGGCATAAAATGTCCCTATGAGCCGAATATAATTAATTTACAATAGGTGTTTGTCACACTCCCCTAGAAGGGAAGAGGAAGGAGGAGTCTCTATTCTGACAGGAACTCAGGGCTGGGGTTACACAAGGCAAAGAGACACTGCACTTAAAAATATTTCACAGCAGAAACATTAATAATTAAATGGGAAAAAAGTTTCTTTCTTCATTTATCTTTACACATAAATAATCCTCTCTGTTCATTCTCTCTCTTTTCTTTCTCTCTCACCTGTCCTCCTATGTCTCTCTCTGCCCCCCCCCACACACACACACACCAACGCACTGACAGTGCTATTTATATGCTGTCTGTCCGCTGCTCCAGTGGATATGTTGATGGCCCAGATGAAGAGCTTGTACACAAAATAAATAATGCTTTCTGTCTATTTCTACATGTTTTATTTGTCGTGACAACATGGTTTGATCATTCAAACCAGTGTGTGTGTGTGTGTGTGTAAATGTGAGGTTGGACCTCATTGGTGAGTAATGTAAACCAACAACCAAATTAACCAAAATTATTACGTGCAGAGTGCATTTGGAAGAATATGATTACGGTGTGTTGTACAGTAAGGAGCTAAAGCAGCTCCACGCCTGCAGTGCTCTGGTGGGTCCAGACACTATCACTTCCAGCCTAAAATAGAGAGAGATGGCGGGACAGAGAGGTCATGAGCACTCACACCACTCACACTGGCACTGGCTTCCCACGCAGCACAAGCCAGACACCCCTCGGCTCCAACAACAGGAACCAAAATATCCTTCTCTCTCTTTCTGTGTGCGCCCACATTTCAAAGAATGAGGATCTATCGCAAACAGTTTTCCTCTCAGTACAGTGTGGGGAAATGAATTTTTTGAGCTTGTCATGAGTGGCATCCATCCGTTGACTTTGCAAGTTCTCCTATTTGGAGTTAAACTGAAGAAAACTCGTACAGACAAACTCATAGAGACAAACTTATACATACAATATCTCAAACTCCCAGATATTCTGAGCACAGTAGAAGAACTCAGATGAATGATCAAGGCCATTGAGCCTAATAAAGGGCAATGCTGCTGAGAGAAAAAAGTCTTCAAATGCTCTCAGATGCACACACATTCTCACACACACACACACACACATTCTCACACACACACACACACACACACACACACACACACACACACACACACATACACACACATACACACACACACACACACACACACACACACACACACACACACACACACACACACACACACACACACACACACACACACACACACACACACACATTCACATGCACACACAGCCCGCCCACACATTTCATATCATGTACATGTACACTCATACAATCTAACCACTAATAACATTAACCTAAATATCTGAGTGTATGGGTAAGAGGCACATACATACAAACCAGAAATACTTCTGCATAGATTCTGTGGTATGTATGGAACAAAACAATGTTAGTTGTATTTCCTGCATCACTGGTCTCCATAATGATAGCTACACTGAAAAGAGAAAGGACAGAGTTAGCGGAAGCACATGTACAAGTACGCCTGTTCAGATCATTCACAGGCATCTCCCCACCCATCCAGGCTTTGTGGTAATACTTAAGCTCAGTACACTGATTTACTTTGTTTCATTGTCGAATTCCAAATATAGGAACCAGATTAATAGGTGTAGGCCATGATTAAAAACAAGATATACAAATGAAAGTTTGCCTGTTTTAGAACTGGATTGCTGGAAAACCAGCCCAGTATGAGCAAAGAGAAGAGAGAAGACACAAAGAAGATGAAAAGAACAACGAGAAATATAGACAGACTCAAAGTGGCTTTCACCCATATCAACAAAACATTCGCCATAACAACATAACCGTTGGCGACACTAAATCTTCTCTAGTGAATGCTATACTTTCCGAAGCCATTGTGGTGTGTGTGGTCTGGGAGTGAGCGGCTTAACGGCGCGAGCAAACGTGAAATTCTCTCTCTGATCTGCTTCGGCGCTCTTACCCGTGTGGCCGTGGTAAGAATAACTCCCGACCTCTCCGAGACACGTCAGAATGAAAAATGTTCAAAATTGAAACACGGCTTCTTATTTAATGTTTTTTTGGGGGCTGCAGGGATGGAAATGTGCAAGTTTAAAAAATGAACAAACAGGAAATGGGCGTCGCCACTTTCAGGCCACCGCAGAGATGTGGAATGGAGGCCTTCGAGCTTCACGCACTCGTTAGCCCTGATCCAGGACTGGCTGTTCCCACGCCAGCGCCACTATTCAGCTTACAGGAAGAAAACGCCCCAATGACCTGACATCACACACTGCCAACTCTGCCAACTTTTACAGTGCAATTGACGCGCAAGTTTTTCTGCGTCTTTTTTTGTACAAATTCTGACACAAAACTGGCTCCAGATCAGTTGTATGTGCAACTTTCCATCGCCACAAACCAAGGGAAAATGCTGCGTGGGCTGTTTCTCTGCTGGACATGAGCTAAGCCAACTGCCACAGTAGATGCTTGAGAATGGACAACCTACACTGACAATGCAACTATGCCAGCAGTGTGGTAATACATAGTCTGAGATCCATGGTGTGCACATGTCAGAAGCCAATCGCTGGACCGGTTTGGCTATGTCCACTGGAGCTCATGAAGGCCATCAGAAACAGGGTGGAGTAAAAGAGAAGTGCAGCAGGCTCGGCTGTCACAGAGATTTGGTCCACAGACCCGTCGAACTGTTGTGGTCAACAGGCCCGTCGAATAGTTCAGGTCCAGAGGACCACCGAATGCTTTGGGATGCTCCAGATGTGTCTGCTCCGGACACTTCCGGACACTTCCTGACAAGCAAAGCTTTGGGAAAGACATTTAAAGCTGTACTGTATACTGAGACATTGCTCTGTTGGTCACCACGTACAGTACATGCGAGCACCAGTTGAGATATAGATGAGACGAAGATTCTTGATATTTGATATCCGGTGTCTATTGGCCGAAGACAGAGTAATGCGTATATGGTTATGGACACACAGCACTGCTCTTCATCTCATGGACACCTGACACCACATGTGACATTTGAATAGTGCAGCTACACCCTTGTGAACTCATTAGTTACAATAGAGCAGATTACCTGAACAGGATCCAAAGTCAAAATGGTTCAGATGATCTAGTGATCTGCTGACTCTCTGTTAATGGGAGTGTGTGATCGTGGGTTCTATGAGTGTACTGTTTCCAGACGCCACTGCACAAAATAAAACAGTGTCATAAAGGGCTGGTTAGTTGACAAATTCATCCATATGGAATTTATGAGGCTTGTCTGTTCCTCCCAGGAGCTGTTTCCACTCCCCAAGCCTGGTTCATTTGTGTGCTGGACAGAGTTCTGAGAGCAGTCATTAATATCAATGTGCAGGCCCGATTAGGGGCTGTTCATTCACATCATCTGCACTCTCATCACCTTGTTCTGGTTCCCTGGATAGAATTTAATCCCTCCTGTAGAATCCCAAATTCTACATATTGTGAAAAATAATGTGCTCGTGATGAGAAATGGCTTTGCAAGAACACATGGACAATATCAGTTTCTTATTTAATAAATTATGTTTAATAAATTTTAATTTTATAAATTATGTATTCATATATCAGGTTTGTATTGAATAAAGGGCATGAATGTCATTGCCACGTGTCTGAGGCCATTTAAAGAGGCAGTGGTACGTGAGTTTAAAGGGAGTCTTTCTTATCAGGCGTTAGCCTGGTGCTGGGGAGGCCAGACGATAGTGAATTATCTCCCATTCCGCACTGGGGCCCAGCCACGCCGGAAGGAAAGCAGCAGTAGAGAAGGCCAACTGGGTCAGGGACAGGCATAAGGAGAATACTGCCACGTTGATAGAGAGAGAGAGAGAGAGAGAGAGAGAGAGAGAGAGAGAGAGAGAGAGAGAGAGAGAGAAAGATGGAGAGGGAGAGAGACAGAGAGAAAAGGAGAGACAGGGAGTGACAGCATAGACACTGGGAGACAAATAGAGAGAAGGAGTGAGAGGCTCCATTATATGTGGATTCTTGTGACTGGGGCAGTACAAGAAGGAGTAGAAGTACTAGAAAATTCAGTATCCTTAAACAGAGACCGCTTACAGAAGGTGAGAGAAAGCTGTCCCAGATAAACATACTAAATTCTGTTTTTGATCTTAAGCAATGTTGTGTGTTTGACAGAAATGAATGCAGATATATAGACAGTTATCTAGAAGGGCATGTCAAAACTAATAGAGCTAATACAACTAGCAGATGGATAACTGAAGCACAGGAGAGGCACTTAAAAGGCTTTCAGCTAAGTGGGTGCAGTAGAGAGGAGGAGAAGCGGGCTGGGGACAGAAGGGGACAGGAAGGGACAGAATGGGACAGGAGGGGACAGAAGGGGACAGGAAGGGACAGAATGGGACAGGAGGGGACAGAAGGGGACAGGAAGGGACAGAATGGGACAGGAGGGGACAGAAGGGGACAGGAAGGGACAGAATGGGACAGGAGGGGACAGAAGGGGACAGGAAGGGACAGAATGGGACAGGAGGGGACAGAAGGGGACAGGAAGGGACAGAATGGGACAGGAGGGGACAGAAGGGGACAGGAAGGGACAGAATGGGACAGGAGGGGACAGAAGGGGACAGAAGGGGACAGAAGGGGACAGGAGGGGACAGAAGGGGACCTGTCTAGGAGGAAAAGCCCAGTGTGAGCTGTACTTGGTCCCACAGTTTTATAGCAGCAGCTTCACTGGACTACAGCTAAAGAGCAGCATGCTAAAGAGAGAGAAGGAGAGAGAGAGAGAGAAAGAGAGGGGGTAAAGAAAGGAGGGGGAGAGGGAGAATGAGATGGACAGAAGAAGGATCTAGACTGAGATCACTAACTGGCATGAGAAGACAAAGAAAAGTAGAAATTGCCTTGATTTATTAATGGCTATGAATTAATTATTATCAATATATAATTCATTGGATTAAACCTCACACAGACTTAACTTTGCTTGTTTTCTCTCACAAACAGTCGTTTTTCTCTTTCTCTTCTTTCTCCCTCTCTCTAACCCTCTAGATTCTCATGCACATGAAATTTCAGCTGAGTCAGACACTAGTCACTACTCAAAGCCCTAATGCCCTGCAACTGCTAAAAAGCCTGTAGGCTGAAGCTGTAGTGCCCCCCCCCCCCCCCCCCCCCCCCCAATTCACCATGGTTTAGTCCAGGTGACCTCTTTGATCTTATAGACCAACCACTGCAAGCTGGAATGACCCATCTCCTTGAGGGGAAAGTCCCATGTTTGTCAAAAACACTGACCATGCTTATAATAAGCATGTTCTTACACTGGATAGAGATACATTTATCATTTGAGTTAATGAACCAAGAGTGTTAAAGTGTTTTTGGGTACACTAAACCTTCACATTTGATAAAAATCTGGTACACTGCATTAGAAGAAGCATGCCTTTACATTTTCTTATGCAGTTAAATGATAAAACACAGTAAAACCACATTTCACAAAGGTTCTAAGGGGTTAATCCATATAATGGCCATCATAAAAGAAGTGGATATTTAAAAACAAAGAAAACATCTGTGCAGATCAAGATTTTCTTTGTCGTTTGTGTTTTCTCATTTAGAATACCCAGGCCTATCAGTCAGCACTCAGAACTTTCTGGAAGGTTGTAAATCATTATACAGGCCTGTCCAATGTCCTTATGGCCTGCTATTGGCCAGCATGACTAGAGGTCATCTGTGGATCACACAGACGCATTTTGTCAAAACTAAAAACAAAGACCCCGTTTACATTAGGCCATTGGACCTCTAGGGAGAACCCTACATCACTCTGCAGGGACGCTGCAGGAGGAATCCAAGGACCGTTCCACGAAATATTGCAGTCGCTACAAAATGTACTGATTGATTGAAAGCACAGGGCGTTTGACCAGCCGCATCCGCCAAATGTGAATACGTTCAGGAATAGCCAGTTGGGATGTTGTCAAGTCACTGTCAGTCACAAATCATTGGTAGACGGACTGAAGGACACATGGAAGAGATCAGATCTGCAGGAAGGGAAGCTTCTTCATCCATATGGAATGTCACACGCCCTAAAATTCGCCACGAGGCCTGAAGTCTAGCGGCGCTCCGTGTCCAGAGTGGGACAGTAAGGATCCCTGCAGGACTGCACTGCTGGGAGGACGGCCCACCAATCTGTACTCCACCAATGAGACGCTTCGGACGACTGGCCGAGAGGACGGCCCACCTCAGCTCGCTGTCCCAGACTCCCCCAGCTGTGAGTGGCTTCATGCTGCTCCCTCTGAGTCAAGAGAGGGTTGAAGAGTTTACACAGTGACTGCTCTGTAATGAAAAAGAGTTATTGTTTCAAATCACCCCCTTCCTTTCTGTCTCTCTCCCTCCATCCTCAGTGACAGATTCTAAAGAGCGTGTGACAGTCCTTGGCCTGTCTGTCTTCCTGCCTCATCCTCTGCCCTGCTCCTGTCTGTCCTCCTGTCCTGTCTGTCCTCCTGTCTGTGGCTTCTGTTTCTCTTGCCGCGCCTCGTCCTCTCAGAGCTGCACACTTGAATGGCTCCTGCTTGACAGGCACTCACAGCACACACCGAGGATGCTGTAAACAAACATGGTGCAGAACGGAGACCAACCTGATCACATTAGTAGCAGCGTCAATGACTTTGAGTCCAAGAGTACTTTTTCTACAGACGCAACTTTCTGCACACTTAGTCTATGTGGTTATACTCTTAGTCTATATGGATACACTTAGTCTATGTGGTTATACTCTCAGTCTATATGGATAGACTCAGTTTATATGGATACACTCTCAGTCTATATGGATACACTCTCAGTCTATGTGGTTACACTCTCAGTCTATATTTATCAAAATGTGTTGTACGGATTGTCTGTTGAATTGTCTTACCCTCCCAAACATTTAGTCCTTCGGTCATCGCCTAGGTAATTATATGCAAAAGTGCTGAATATGTTGTCATAATCTTTAAGGCATAATTTTACATTTATTTATTTAGTTTATTTTTTTGTTACATTTTGGTAATTTATCCTAATTTGATTACAGTAAATTGTTTGCCGGTGAACATTCAGTTACAGTAAGAATTGGTGAAGGCTTATGGTCTCAACCATAGGTCAGAGGTGCGTCTCATGAACCTTTACTGTAATTGGCAAACATTTATAGACGCTAAACACTGCAGTATCACAAAGTCTCATAATGGAAAGACAAGGCAATGTACAGGGTGAACAGCCAAGAAGAGGCGTAAGACTGTGTGGTGTAGAGGGGTAAGACTGTGTGGTGTAGAGAGGTAAGACTGTGTGGTGTAGAGGAGTAAGACTGTGTGATGTAGAGGGGTAAGACTGTGTGGTGTAGAGGGGTAAGACTGTGGTGTAGAGGGGTAAGACTGTGTGATGTAGAGGGGTAAGACTGTGGTGTAGAGGGGTAAGACTGTGTGGTGTAGAGGGGTAAGACTGTGGTGTAGAGGGGTAAGACTGTGATGTAGAGGGGTAAGACTGTGTGGTGTAGAGGGGTAAGACTGTGGTGTAGAGGGGTAAGACTGTGTGATGTAGAGGGGTAAGACTGTGTGATGTAGAGGGGTAAGACTGTGTGGTGTAGAGGGGTAAGACTGTGTGATGTAGAGGGGTAAGACTGTGTGGTGTAGAGGGGTAAGACTGTGGTGTAGAGGAGTAAGACTGTGTGATGTAGAGGGGTAAGACTGTGTGATGTAGAGGGGTAAGACTGTGTGGTGTAGAGGGGTAAGACTGTGGTGTAGAGGGGTAAGACTGTGGTGTAGAGGGGTAAGACTGTGTGGTGTAGAGGGGTAAGACTGTGGTGTAGAGGGGTAAGACTGTGTGGTGTAGAGGGGTAAGACTGGTGTAGAGGAGTAAGACTGTGGTGTAGAGGGGTAAGACTGTGGTGTAGAGGGGTAAGACTGTGGTGTAGAGGAGTAAGACTGTGGTGTAGAGGGGTAAGACTGTGGTGTAGAGGGGTAAGACTGTGTGGTGTAGAGGGGTAAGACTGTGTGGTGTAGAGGGGTAAGACTGTATGGTGTAAGGCTGAGGGGACAAAACAGTGAAATACAGTAAGGGCAACAATTGTGGACCATGTTTTACATGTAAATCATGGTCTCACAATGGCTGAAGCTGGTCGCTGGGTGCAGCTGAATATTGGAAGAACAACTGTGTCTTCAATCATTCAAACATTTCATAGAGAAAACGTATGTAATTCAGAAATGTGCTCTCTGCTGTAATGCTGCACATTGACATACATTCTGACGTTATTCTTTTTTTTGTTGTTGTTGCATTTTTGCATTCTTATACCATATAGGATATCAAGACTAGCTCATGGGAGGGGGGGGTGCAAGAGGTTCCATTTTCACACAACAAGAGGAGGCTGTATGTGCTCAGGTTGTTTTGAATGTGTAGAATAAGTTTTTAATTTTGCAGTTTTTCCAGTCATTTGTCGGTCTTTTCTGAATTTCAATCAGATTTGTTTTTGTCAACAAATTGCAGTGTAAACATTACAGTCAAACAATATTGCTGTACAAATTTGATTCCAGTCCAATTTCTTGCTATCAGTCTCCCACATACAGTCATGTGTTACTTTGTGTTCTGTGTACCGGTAAGTTTGTATGTGTGTAACATGTATTTGATATACCACAGAATGTGCTGCATTCTTGAAATCAAAAGCTAGTTTCCATCAGAATATACAGTCTGCACTGACTGTGACTTATAGTTGCACTGACAACATGACTAAGTATTTTGACTGCCTTGTTCATAGGCAATGGCACACAGACTAGATACTCTGATGGCACTGACAAATTGACTGACCTAAAAATTAGCTTTTGGGGCAAAAACAAAGAATTTTGTGTGAAGTATCTGCTTTTGCAGGTATTTCATTGAGTTTTGCTGTTTGCACTAACTGTTTTGAGAAATGCACTAGTTGTGATGCCTATGTAAAGCATGATGTGAGAAATGTACCAAACCGACTGGGAAAAACTGTATTCCACTCCAATTTCTTTCTATCAGTCTCCCACATACAGTGATGTGTACCTTTGTACTTTGTGTGTAACATGTATTGTTTCATTTGATATACCACAGAATGTGCAGCATTCTTGAAATCAAAAGCTTAGCTAGTTTCCATCAGAATATACAGTCTGCACTGACTGTAACAAAGTTGCACTGACAACATGACTAAGTATTTTGACTAACTTGTTCATAGGCAATGGCACACAGACTAGATACTCCGATGGCACTGACAAATTGACTGACCTAAATATTTGCTTTTGGAGCAAAAACTAAGAATTTTGAGTGAAGTATCTGCTTTTGCAGGTATTTCATTGAGTTTTGCTGTTTGCACTAACTGTTTTGAGAAATGCACTAGTTGTGATGCCAACAGGGCCGGAGTGGGCCACTTTTTCAGCCCAGGAGTTTCATGCCCAAATCCGGCCCAAAATTATTTTTCCCTCCCAATCGGCCCAAACTAGAGATTGACATGAGCCGGCCCATCGGGAATCCTCCCGAATCTCCCGATTAGCCACTCTGGTTCTGGATGCCAATGTAAATCATGATGTGAGAAATGAACCAAATCGACTGAGAAAAATTGTAAGAGTTAGCAGATGTGTAGTTTAGGGTAGCTACAGCTACAGTGGGCTAAAGTACGTAAAGTTTAATCTCTCTCTCTCTCTCTCTCTCTCTCTCTCTCTTTCTCTTTTTCCTGTTCGTGACACTTATCATATCTTTCTTTTGAGCAACAGAATAGGGGAGGTTTCCTTCTTAGATAGTAGCCACATCATGTTATCCAGAACAGCAAACATGTATGCATGCATGCGCACAAACACACACAACACACACACACACACTCACCACACACACACACACACACACACACTCCTTTGAGTGTGTGGCCTTTGGTCATAGACGTGTGTTCCTCTGTCTTATCACTCTTGGCATATACATACAATAGCCACTGACAAGCTTCAGGCTAAGACCTACAGGTCCAGCAGTGAGACAGATTGGCGGGAAACGTTAAAGGTCACTGTGTCCTGTTTATCATGTTCTACTCGCCCATGTCCTTCCCCAGTCGGGAGCTGTGCGGGTCACATTCAGTTATTTGGAGGAGTGAGGGTGCCCGACATCTGATGTGCCTCACTCGCCCAGTAGGATCCTCTGCTTGGACTGTAACTCGGTTGGATGAGACCCATCTGGATATAGTGATATACTACTATATGTCTTCTAGAAAACCTGGCGTCACAACTGAGAATAATAAACGCTCTCATGCGAATGTCATCCTCAGCTGACCGAATGCAGCTATATTTACCAAAAATGCATTTAAATTAAGTGAAAAGGAAAATGACACTTCAGTCTGTCCTTTTAGCTATATGTGGTAATCGGATGATCGGGTGTCTTCAGTGGAGTCCAGAGCGTGCGTTCTCCTTCGTATTATGCCATTCCGACTTAATCTCGTCCTAACAACCAGCTCGGGTCATGTTTATGTGTAGCTGGACATGTTGTAACGCCAGCCGACTTGTGTCAGAAGGTGAGGATTGACCTGGGGAGGGGGCAGTGGGGGGGCGTGATATCAAACGGAGATTAGAGCCTTTTGTCTCTGAATGAGTTGTCTGGCTCGTCTTCCTGTTGATGTTGCTGACCTACTTGCTTCCTTTAGAATAGCCCTGCTCCCCAGATACATCTTCATTATCATAAAGTCATATCACTTTCATCATTTCCTCTCTTGACTTGGTGCTTGGGGAATGAAAAACAAAGTGAGTAATTATGTTTGCAGAAACTGTGAACATCAACACAGTGAAGTCTCATTTGGTAAAATGAGACCTAGAGTTCAATCACTTTTATTTGTTAAAGTTCTGCCATAAAACTAAAGTCTTTATCACACCATATATGCAAGGGTTGTCTCAATCTGAAAATGACTCTGCATGGCTGTTGAGTTTATTCAAATTGTCTGACACATTTGAGTTGTCCATATTTAATTACTTATGTGAAATAAGATATATCTATCTTTTATAGAAAGACCGACGGCATACCTACCTAACGTTATATTAAGAAGACTTTTATATACTAGCACAAATCAAATATTTCAAAGGCAGTGCCATAATAAAGCACAGTAAATTAGAGCAGTAAGGATTTATTACTTGGTTTTCATTCATACATTAATAAATTCTTTCATTAATTCATTAATCAACTCTTTCCTTTATCCGTTTATGTACTTAGTTGTAGGCTATATGTAGTAAATTGATTTTACGCGTTTATCTATTCATGTTTACAGAGATTATAGCAGGTGGTCTCCCAGCCTTCATATCTCCTCATTTCTCATTCAGACACGACGAGCTACAAGTGATTGCCGCCTCGCGAACAAAGGAAAGGTACGGATGGCACAAAGGAAGAGCTTATTGATAAAGAGCTTGAGTTGATCTGACATAATGAATGTGTTTCGGTGAATGTAAGGATTAAGGTATTCTTCTGTTTGATAAGATTAACTGATCTCACGTCAGTCCAGTTTTAAAAGGTAGTTGAAAAAGATTGTAGTTAATAATGTTCAAATTCATACTGCCGTTATCAGAGTAGGCTACATATCTTTAATGATCATTAGGTATTGTATATTATTAACGGAAATAAGTTCTTGCCACGAGTTTGAAGACCTTGAGCTGTCCAGAGTGCTGAAGACGAATCTTTTTTTTTTTAAGCGAAGACGAATTTTGGGGATTATGTCAGGAAATGTGCGATGAAATTCGCTAGTGGATAGTTTCTGTGAAAAACGTGCGTTACTATGTGGCGCTGTAAAGAATGAACAATTATTTAAGCACCGTTGTAGGCTAATTTTTCAAAACTTTAAAGTAAGTCTGTCATACGAATGCTATTTTAAGAGAAACTAAAACTTAAATGTTTTAATATATGTAGGCGACCATTAAACAAACTAAAGCCTCCGTCGCCTACGCTGTGTATGTTAGTTAACGCACAAGTCCAGTGTATGCAGTGAATGCTGTAGTTTCACGTTAGCGATTTTACAGCGCAAATGTCCAATCGATGCCAGCCCATATTAACCAGCTCATATGACACAAACTGCAAAGCAAATCATTAATTAAAAGGCACTCAAAGCCTCGTGCACAGAAACACTAAAGGAGTAAAACTAGTACCATAATATTTCTTTCCACCTTGTCAAAATATATCGCAGATCGCGCCTGCTCGACTGAAGACGTGACTTATTTTCTGTCCAAATAACCGCAGCACACAAGAGACAAAGACACATAAACGCCGAGGGGGGTGCACTATGTCACCTGCAACATTTTGGCCAGACACTCCTGTGTGTAAACCTGTGTGTAAACTGGAGTTGCCATATTTCCACAGTCAGGTGCCACTTCTACTATTCGCTCCTCCCTTAGGGGGCGTGGCTTGGTCTCAGCGCCACCTCCCCTCTCACTATACATGTCAGAGTGAGGGAAAAACGCCTTGAGGATCGCAAGATTCTGTCACTGTATTGACGGTGAAACATGAACCAAGCTCAGCGAGCTGTATTCAAACCATCGTCTTATCAGCTCTGCGATTAGCAGTTTATTTCTTTCCTCTTGTGGAAGAGTGTTACTCTCGCCGTCTCAGACCTCCGTTTCTGCGCTGAGAGACTGTTCAATCGTCGGCGCTGGATCTCTCGTGCGAGAAGATGTGCGTGGAAAGCGATGGATGTGAGATCGAGGGCTGCAGCAGTTCAGACGAGGTGCACACGCTGTCGGGGAGCATGAGCACTACTCTCAAATCCAACCCGGACCTCCATCCGTGCAAGCCCGGGCAGAAATTCCGTGCTGCGTTGCTGCGATGCCGGTCTCCCACCGCCGCCGCGGGAATACTCAGTTTTGGAAACGTTCTCAATTACATGGACAGATACACGGTGGCCGGTAAGACCGATTTTTCCTTTGTGTAGATACATAGCCGTACGAGTAGTGCTGTAACATTTCTTTTATTTGACAGTTTTTGCACTCTAATAGATTAACAAAGAGGTGTCAGCCTTCCTTAGGAGGAGGAAGTTGTTTTAAACAGATTTTAATGATGACTTTGTCCTAAGCATAGGATGCATACTGGAAATTGATTACTTTAAGTCTCAAGTGATTCAATCAAGGCGACGGAATCCCAATCAGTAATGAGGGTCAAAGACCTGGCATGATAACCCAGTGACTCGAAGTTTGAATAAAGACCATTCAAGCCTGAACTAGTTTCAAATTAAACGCTTGTGAATCTCAAATAAAAAGACTGTCAGAAACCAAAAGATAAAAGACGAATCGTGATACCTTAAGTGAAAGTTCGATATGTTTAAATGAATGTCAGACTGGACCGAATTGGCAATCAACGCCTAGCTTACATTTATTCTGGTTAATACTAGCAAATAACTGGGAACAGTCAGACTGAAGTGCAGTGAAGATCTATTCTGCTGTCTAAAATAGGTTCTGACAATTCAGCTATAGGCCCGTGCCCAAGTTATAGTAGTTCTTGTATATGTTGTGTCGGCTCGTGTCGTAAAATCTATATTCCTGAGGTCCCGACTGTGCGCAAAAAAGAATCACATAGCAAATTACAGTAGCTATATTACACTGTATCTGATTTCTAAACCTGTTTATATAGTGTTAGCAGCGTGTGAATGAGAATCATTCTTATAAGCGCAACATTTCTGCAAGAATGCACCCCCCGTCAAGAATGTTTTTGTAACAGAAATGTGCATTTCCCATGTCATTCACACACCGAAATAAAAAAGTGTTCGATACGATGAAGCATGTCTCAATTATCAAAATTAATTCTTCAATGCCAATTAAGTCTAGAGGTCTAAAACCTTTCCCAGTGATGGTGCAGGCAACTACGTTTCCATAGAAACTAGCATTACTTTGCACCAACTGCGTAAAACCTTTGCAATTATATTGATTTGCAATATAACCACTTCCAAGGGAAGCGACGGCCTCTGAAATACGTGAACGCTGTGATTTAACACGCTTATTGACCATACCGTTATTATGCGAGTCGTGGATGGTGATCCTACTTGACATACCAGTTGGTTTTTGTTATAAAATCGCCCCGCAAGAGGCAGTTTTCACGAATAACTAATAGACACGTTTTAAATGCTAAAAGCAATGAAACAACTTCAGGGACTTCAATTTTTTCAACTTTGTGGGAACATCTCGCACAGTATATAGGCTATAGGCTATTGAATTTTACACTATATTATTATTATTATTATTATTAGTAGTAGTAGTAGTAGTATTAGTATTATTGGCTGTTATGGACCATCTAGTTAATGTGCAGTGACAGCGTGCTCTGGGCTACTGTCTCCGCAGTGTCCATTCTCCGTATTTAGCCCTGGACCGTCTCTCCTCCGGCGCGACTCCCGCACTCTGCCCGCCTACAGGCAGGTTTCCAAACACGACGTGGTTAAATACGGCACTGAAAAACGCAGTGTAGAGCATCACTGCGAAGACCGTGGTCGCACATAGCGCTGCTGGGAGAATTACTGACATACCGCAGACTGCTTATCCTAATTGAAGGATGCGTCGCTCTGCTGCTATAAAACTGCTCCAAATCACTCGTGGAATTAACCATGATTTGTAGTACGAACGACGAATTCAGATACCACATTTGATGTAATTATATCGCGATTTATGGGTGTATTGCATTCTGTGACAGGAATATACATGCACATAGCACCCTGTAATCCAAATTATAGGCTTTAAAGAGGGTATC
This sequence comes from Brachyhypopomus gauderio, assembly GCF_052324685.1. Taxonomy (NCBI): domain Eukaryota; kingdom Metazoa; phylum Chordata; class Actinopteri; order Gymnotiformes; family Hypopomidae; genus Brachyhypopomus; species Brachyhypopomus gauderio. The sequence goes on from NC_135217.1 coordinate 12,508,244, forward strand.
GGCTTGCCGTGGTTGTAGGAGGAGAATCAGAAAACGCTCAGAATTCTGTTGTATACAGTACTGTCGTATAGGCTGTAGTAGGCTGTAGGTGGACACACAATAGGCGCGAGGCGCTAACGCGGGCTTGAAGCCGCATTACGTAAGATTGACCAAAGCAGAGTTTATATCCGCGAGCACCCATCTATTTATGCGGCGTCGTATCTTATCTGAAAATCTCAACGCACTCCTGAATAGTCAAAAAAGTAACTTTTCGTTGTTTCAGTGTTCTTCCACAAAAAAAATCTATCTATAGATCTCTTGGAATTACTCAAAACCAAAACAGTATGTGAGAGAGAATAAGAAATAGGGAGATATAGACTGCAGGGAGATTGCAGCAGAAATTGTGTGTGTTTATGTGTGTGTTTATGTGTGTGTGTGTGTGCGTTTGTGTGTGTGGGGTTGTAGCTGCGTTGTGGATGCTGTGTAGAGCAGAGGGGTTCTCCTGTGCTTCACTGCATGCATTATTCACAAGCCGCGCGTGTGTTTGCGTGTGCGTATACATGTGTGCGGCGTCCCCCAACGCGTCGGGTGGGGGGTGTATATCTGACGCAACCACCCTGCAGTGCTGAGGCTGACCACTCTAGTGGGACTAGGGGGAGGAGAGGGGGTGGTCCCACATGGTCCTGGAGAAGACCGTTCCATTCCTGTCCAATCATTTCCACTGCAGTCAGACTGCAAAAACATCACAGTAACGTGTGTGTGTGAGAGAGAGCATGTACACGTTCATGTTTGCTGTTCTGGATAACATGATGTGGCTACTATCTAAGAAGGAATCCTCCCCTATTTTGTTGCTCAAAAGAATCATATCATATATATAAAGATATGAAAAGTGTAACGAACAGGAAAGAGAGAGAGAGAGAGAGAGAGAGAGAGAGAGAGAGAGAGATAAACTTTACTTTCTTTAGTTCACTGTAGCTGTACCTACCACAAACTACACATCTGCTCACTCTTAATTTTAGCCCCTAAAGTTAAATACATATAAAAATGTATGTCTGGTGTTTTTTTTTTTTTTTTTTTTTTACGTTTATTGACTTTTCTGTGTAGCTTTTTTTACCCAAGAAAAATCGAATGGATGTCATCTTCATGCCTCCCGTTGATGAGATAATTGGACTGGCCATTAGAGTCGTTTGTCGTCCATAGCCGGTTCGTGGTCCCGCCGATCTGCTTCAGGCATCGGGATAAGAACACACACACACACACACACACACACACACACACACACACACCACACAGACCACACAGGCCCCAGGAGCATTGTGATTGGATTAAGCTGTTAATCTTCCAGCAAAAGAAAGTTCTGAGGGTGGAAACATAAAAAACATACAAAAATAACCAACAAACAGTAACAAAAACAGAGAAGATGCGCTGGACGAGTTTTTTCTTACGATTTCACAAAGCCGTTTCAGTGCTCACTGCTGGGTTTGTGTTTTTATGGTCTGTATCTTCACGAGCGGCAGTGGCGTGCACACAGCCAGCCCAAAATGGCCTGCCTGCGTCAGCCAAAAACAAATGAAAAACTCAGCCTTGTAAAAAGCTTGGCGTATCCGCTTGGGTTTTCTCCACTCTGGGGTTTCTGGCTCGGCTCCCGTGTCTAATTGGTGGAGTGAGGTTCTAATTTGGCCATTGACTACAAAGACGGTACAGTAGGCTAGTGCAAAGACTGTTGTGAGAATGAAAATGGAAAGCTACAGTGTTTTGGACGGTTATTGTGTGTGTGTGTGTGTGTGTGTGTGTGTGTGTGTGTGTGTGTGTGTGTGCGTGCAAGTGTGTTTGTGTAAACCTTGCTAAGATACAGTGTGTGTTTGGTTTGTATGGTTTTTGCACTCCAGGGCTGAGCGTCTGTAGTATCACCAAGGCCCTTGGGACAGTCCTCCATGCCTGTCAGACCTCATATTTCCCAGGAAAAAAAACACCCTCATGTTTTCA